>NC_133656.1:173732302-173941999 GCF_009905375.1 Apium graveolens
CATTAGTCAAACTAAATACATTCATGATCTTTTAAAGAAGTTTGATCTAATGGATTGCACATCTGCAAAAACTCACATGGCCACTACAACTAAGCTTGAATTAAACACTACTAAAAAGTCTGTGGATATTTCAAGTTATAGGGGCATGGTTGGTTCACTTCTATACTTAACAGCTAGTAGATCAGATATAATGTTTGTTACTTGTCTTTGTGCTAGATTTCAGGTTGATCCTAGAGAATCTCATTTAGTATCTATTAAAAGAATTTTCAGATATCTCAAGGGAACAAAAAAACTTGGCATTTGGTACCCTAGAGATTCTGATTTTGATCTAACTGGTTATTCAGATGCAGATTATGCCGGTTGTAAAATAGACAGAAAAAGTACAACAGGAACCTGTCAATTTCTAGAAAACAAGCTTCTGTCCTGGTTCAGTAAAAAGCAAAATTCAGTTTCTACTTATACAGGTGAAGCTGAATATATTGTTGCTGGTAGTTGTTGTGCACAGATTTTATGGATGAAAAACCTATTGTTGGACTATGGTCTACAAGTGGATAGGTTTCCTATTTTCTATGATAACACAAGTGCAATTGCCATCACTGAAAATCCAGTACAGCATTCAAGAACAAAGCACATAGACATCAAGTACCACTTCATAAGAGAACATGTGATGAATGGTACTGTGGAACTACATTTTGTTCCAAGTGAAAAGCAGTTTACAGATATATTTACCAAGCCACTGGATGAATCCACCTTCTCAAGGTTGGTAAGTGAGTTAGGTATGCTTAATTATTCCTGAATCATTTCAGATATTTTGCAAGTTGTTATATAGCCAGAAATTTAATTGATTTTTCTGCTTTGGATGAAATTTTGGCTAAGTCAAAATTTACATCCCGACGGATGATCATTATCCATCGAGTTTGATCATCCGTCGGAATACAATTTGTCCATAAAAATCAATTATTTTTCTGGAATATTTTATAACTCGACGGATAACTGATTTATCCTCATCCGTCGAATTATCTCATTCTTAGCCATTAAAACTCTGAACATTATCCATCGAGTATACTTATAGATTGTAAGCATGACACGACGGATAAGTGACAGAATTTTTAAAACGGCTATTTTGGGCAATTTTTATTGGTCCTTTATTTTACTTTATTATTTTGTCAGTTTATTTCTGAGATAGTATAAAAGCAAATTCATTTTTTTATTCTTTTCTTTTATCATTCTCAAGATTCAATTGCTCTAACTTCTTTCTTCTCAAAAGCAAACTCTCTCTCTGCAAATTCCAAATCTCTAGCAATGGCACATGTAGTGAAAATCATGTCTCAAACCAGTTACATCTATGAGAAAAACAAATAAATACAGAACAAAAAAATATATTGGTAATTCATATTTATATGCAGCTGTGAGCTATTCAAGCTTCACAGGGTTCTCACTCGATATATATATATATATATATATATATATATATATGTATATGGTGGATACATTCAAATCTATCAGAAAGTTTTAAAGACCTGAGTTTTTATTACTTTGTGTTCTATTTACTTAACTCTTTATTCCGCACTTTGCAAATCAAACAGTTAGATATAAATTGAGTTAGAACCATTTTTCATAAATCTCAAAAAGAAGCCAGAATTACATTCAACCCCCCCTTCTGTAATTCTTGTTGTATTGTTAGAGAGTAACACAGGTCCTTCTGCAATTTTTGGAGTCTGTCTTTACTAACATCTTGATTGATTTGAGTGGAGCTTTGGCCAGAGGGTGATGTTAATTTTATCAGTTTAGATTTTGATTCTTACAGTCTAGCTTCAATCTCCCCCTTAGTTTTGATAGCAGGCAAGATTAGATGACTATGAATTTCTGGCCTAACTGCTTCTAGCAGGGCAGGGAGATGAACGTTCAAAGCCCTTATAATAGCTCCGAGAGATACATAATTTTGCATTTGAAGATTTTTGTGGGAGTCTACTAGTGACTTGATATTATTTTATTATCTCAGTACCAAAGTTGTCAGTTGGGAAACTTGAGCTGTCAAAGAAGCATTTGAAGATTTGAGGGATGAGATTTGATCTTGCAAATTTCGGATTAGTAGGGGTGTTGATATAGACAAGGATTGTTGTGGGCATGATGCTGCCAAAGATCCAACATAATTTTACACATCATTCTTCACCTCCTCAATGACCAAAGCCGAAGGTTCAAACCTAGCTTGGTACAGTTTATCCGGCTTGACCTTTGAGTCATTATGTTGAGTGATTTGCTTCTGAATAACTTCATGTAGTGCTATGAAAGATTTGTTGAGCTTGGACATATTTTCTTCTACATGAGTGAGAGAGAGCTTGAATACTGTCTGTGAATCTGTTGAACTTGGTCTTGATGTCTTGAAAAGTTGGCATCGGCTCATCAATCCAATCATTGATAAATTTCTTTACTTTATTTTGATGCTTGACCAGAGTGCTTTCCATGGCTCTTCCAAATAATGAAAGGCCTTCAATTGAGCTCTATACACTCCTGTCACAACATCATACACCTCCCGAGGAGTGAGAACCTTAGCATTACTACTCCAAATTGTGACATATTCCTCCCTGAATTTTGCTAGACCTTCTCCATGGTTGTTGTGAAGTCTTTTGAGAGCCATGCACCCACATTACCATCTGCTTCATCTGTAATTTTTTCCTGTTGCTCTTCAACATCCTCCTTATATGAGAGTAAAATTGCTTGATAGTCTTGGTTGGATATATCTGTGGTAAGGAGTTGTTGAGAGATATTTGCTAGGCCTGCAAGTTGCTTAACCAAAAGATCTTCAACTGTGGTAGGTTGGGCTTGAGCATCCTGCAGCCATTTAGAGATAAGGTGGGAAGGTTGTGGTATAGTGTTTGAGGTGGATGGAATGTTTGTTTGGTTTGAGGTGGAGGGTATGGAGGTAGGTAACCCTGTGACAGGAGTCGCATTTGAACTCACAGTTGGAATTGTGGTTATGATACTGTATTGTTCACCAAGTATGGAAACCTCCATCTGAATTGAAGGGGATTTGCCCAGGTTACTGTCATGTACCATGGCCTCAAACTCTTGTTTTTTTACAAAGAACTGACACTTGAATGTGCTATACTTGCATCCCCAATAGTTGGATCATTGGCAATTTAGTACTACCACAAGGTCTTCAGTTAAAACTGATGAAACCCCTGTGTTTTTGTTGGTGTCATCAAGGTCTACCCCAGCATGTAGCCTCTCACTAACTAAATGTTGTTCCTGGATGGTGAACACAGTTTCATGAACTATGTCACTTGATTTTGGCAACACTTGAGAAGTGAATTCAAGTGTTCCATTGTAAGAAGAAGAACTTTGAGATATAAGATTTGTGATATTTTGAGTATTGGCAACTCCCCCTGAGTGAAAGAGAAATTTTCAAATTATGTGCCCTCAATGTGTGTGATAACCATACTTCTTTTTTCACCAACTTAAGAGTGTTCAAGTTGGGGTGCAGACTCTGTACAGGATGCACTGGGAAGAGTGTTTTGTTCAATAGAGACACCATGTTGATAAGATGCCTCTAGAGTCTGTTTAATTCCCTCTTTTACAACTACATCCTTTTCGGAGGATGCAGAGGTGGCTAATTAAGTGGTCAACTTAGCTTTCTTAGTCTTCTTTAGTTTTCTGACCAGGTTAGACTCAGTTCTAGTTTGTTCATCACCACTCTCAGGAATTATTGTTAAGGGTGCATTCTTTCTCTTCTTTTTACTCACTCCAACATGTTGAGAGGATGAAGTGGTTGGTTTCCTAGATTCTAATGGTAGTGAAGGAATGTTCTCAGTTGTGGAAGGCCCCTGTTGGTGTTCCTGTGTTTGTACTTCCACAGGCGCAAGAGCCATAACTGTACTAGATGTGACAGTGGACCTCATATCAGTCATAGGGTAAGGGTAAATCCTGAATCTTTTTAACATAAATTTAGTGATTCTTATACTTACAGGTACCTTATTCTTTGTAATTAGTGAACCAAATAATATTTTGGACACTTTTTTACAATTGCCTATTTTAGTTTTGTCAATACCGTTAAGTAAATGTATGTCTGGAACTTTATGATTTAAAGTAGACATAATAAACCTAGGAAAGAAAATTTTCTTGCCTCTTGTGGCCAAAGGCATTGTGAGCCTTGTACTGATTTCTTTCAGGATCAATAGCCCCACATTAATATTCCTGTTGTGAGCCATGGAGAACACCAGCTTTTAAACCACACTGGACATGTTATCATACCCGGTCTTCCTGTATGTGAAGGCTCTCACTATGGAATCAAAAAGGAATGACCATTCCCTCCTTAGATGCTTCTTGTTCAAGCTAGCAAGGTTGATCCTTTTACTGTAATTTATGAAGCCATAAAACCAGGTAGCTCCTGTTGAGTGGGTACCTCCACCATGCTATCAGTAGGGATTCCCAGGGCCTTGTTGACATAATCCTCATTAAACTCCACTTGTTGGCCTTGGATTGAGCAGTTTACCACCATAGATACAGAATGAGACTCAAGCATAACTGTCCTAACCACAGCTGAATACCAGAATTCATTGAGAACATCCATTTACAGAACATGATTAGCAATCAAAACACCTTCAAAGTATGTCTCGGATAAAAACTTGACAAAGCTCTTGAAACTTTCAGGAGCTTGGTTAGCATCTGTAAAAGCTAGGTAATTTGTTCCATCCTCAGGAATAATAGCTCTAACAGTGTTTGATGCCATTGTAAGTGTTTAAATTTGAGTGGGTAAGGGATTTGAAAGAGAAAGAGCTCGAAATGAGAGAGAACGGTTAAGGTTTGCAAAAGCTAGGTCAACTGAGATCTCGAAAGCGTAAAGAGGAGTTATGTCGAGATGTCTATGTATTTATAGAAAAAGGTAAGTGACTTCCCGAGAAGTAGAAATAAACATTTGGGATTTGCTTATTGAGAAGTCACGTGAAAGAATAGATACATATCGATATGTCACTCTATTAGATATATTTGTGATGTCATGTCTAATCTGATTTGTTTAGTTTCAGAACTTAGTATCAGAACTTAACTGAAAATCAGAACTTACTGAAGACAAGAAGTTATCAGAATTTAAGGCGTCAGAACTTATATCAGGACTTAAGTGCGGGTACACTTCAGATAAGGAAGCAGTTGATTTACAGGAGAGGATTTGGATTAAACAAGTAAAGATATTGTAACGCCCCCAAATCCGGGATCAGAGGATTTGGTCGTCACTAGGAAACCTCAATCCAAAATAACATGTTTAATCAATAAACAAATGCCAGCAAAAGATATTTAACATCTATGACCCCAAACTAATCCAAGATCTTTTAAGGTTACAGTTCTAGAAACAAGATATCCAAATTCCACAAATAAATTTTTCACTTTCTTTTAAAACTCTTTTCAATAATTCTCAATCTCAAAACTTAACCCGCTAGTATAACTTCGAAAAGAAGTATACTAGGCCCAACTATCATATACATAACTATAATATAATATAAACAACTTTATACAATAGAACTTACTCTAGTCCGCAAACCCTGGACCAACCACCTTCCAAAAGCTTCTTCTTTGCTTTCTTGAATTACACGGCTAAACAGCACAAGTTAATCCTCACTGGAGGTTAAATTTCAAAACAGGCAAGTATGAGCGAAAGAAATGCTCAGCAAGTTCATTATAGCATATATATATATGGTCGTTTTGATATAAAATCGACATCTGCATTAGAGCAGAACATTTAAAAATCATAATTGCTGAAACAGAAAATTTATTAAAGAATCGGATAATTGTTTCTCACTGTATTCAAAACTCTTTTTGATATTTTCGAGCGAAGTGCTTCAGCAATACTTTGAATCTTGACGAGAATAAAACTCGTAAAACAGTGTTTACGGAAATATCGTACACAACATTAACATGGAACAATGATTATGGAATGAATCATAAACTTTATTCAAAATCGAACTCTTGATATTAATACTCATGTTGTTGTCATATCAAATTAGACATCAATATGAACTTTGATGCTCACAACATCCCATACTGAAGTCAATATTAATCATCTATACTAATACCACATTTGATATTTAACAACAACCTAAATATCCACATCAAGCAGAGACTGAATCAAAACGGCATTTTACCTTTTATCCAGAACAGAAACAGTTGACATATCATTTATTCTATGAATATAAAAAATGATATGATAATTTAGATTGGGATCATTCTCCGACGGACGTACTATCACATGCTGATCATCCCGTATGATAGCACTAGTTCATGATTCGTAGAAACATCTCCCCAAAAAACACGAGTACTCAAATAAAAAGGCAATATATTTGCCTGTGGCAAAAATTGTGTCATAATATTTCATATGACACTTAGAAATAGCCCTCCGCTGGACTGTCCGTCCCGGTCACTTACGCAATTTGATCCAATCTTAAAACCTTTTATTGAAAAGGGGTCATAATAATTGACACCCAAAATAATTTTATTCCCCCATTTTCTTGGGTAGGAATATTCGCAACCAAATCATCTTTCTCAAAATCCAAAACATTTATAAATCCAGTAATTTGATAAGTAAAATCACTTAGCTATTCTGAACATAGAATAACAGAAGAGTACTTGCATAAACAGAATCATTTAATTCAGCGATATGTAAAACATTTATCTATTCTGAACTGAGAATAGGGAAAGCAATACTTGCATAAGAAGATTTAAAATAAATATCACTTGAACAATAAGTTATGATAGGGATACTTGCCTTTGGGTTTTTAGCAGTTAGTCACACTCGCAAACACGCATCTATTCTGATATTATGTCTCAAGACATCACCGTCTTTATTCGACTAATTCTTTGGCCTGCTGCTCATGCATCTGCAACCTAATATTCCATACTATTCAACTCTAGTCTTCATCCATTTCATTCGGTCCTGATCGTCTTGAAAGACTCGTATCTAAAATTAAAAGATACAAATTTAATCGCCTAAACGATAATAACTCGACGAACTGCGCGTCAAAACCCTATTATCTACCCATACGATAGCCCACACATAAATAAAACAGTGAAATACAAGACTCTTGACCCATGTACGCACGTAATTCGTATAACTCACGTATCACATAATTCATTTAACACATAACTCGGTTCGTCAAAACAGTCGACTCGGTATGTTTGAAACTGAAATCGGGTCAAAAATATGATTTATCGATCAATAATCGACTCAGAATGATTCATAAAACAAGAGACCTTTCGAAACAAAAGAATTTGGTCTCGAAAGTTTTTTAATGAAAGCGGAATATTTTTATGAGTCTATACGTGTTCGTTTCGTATTAAACGGACGAACGATTTATTTAATATGAATAAAATAAGAATAAATCAAAACAAATTATAAATAATTGAATCAAATTATGATTTTTGAAAATAATAAAAGATAATAATTTGAAATCGAAATAAATATTTTAGAAAATTTTTTGAAATTACGTCTTTGTAAAACGGACTTTTCCCGGGGTCATACCCCTCAAAATCAATCTCAAACAACAAAATCCAACTGTACTCTAATAAAATCAATAAATTTAAAATACACAATAATTTATATTTGGACGTATAAACACCCCAGAAATGAAAAATACAGCCAAAAGCGACTTCTACAACAACTTCTGAAACTTATGAAATAAATATATAAACACTAATATGCTATAATATACACAAGTACAAAAGTGGAATTTCGAAATCGTTACCCAAAATAAATTCTGATCACCCCGAGGAGAATATCTGATGTCCGGAAAATATCTTCAGAAAAATTCAAAATTAATAGCCATAGACATATACACGCTGAGATGCCATGTGGAGTAATCAACAAAGTCAAACTCCTTTTCTACACCCCGAAAATAAATTAAAACGGAAAAAAGGCTCCATAAATTTTCTTCTCAAAACCTCGCAATATATATACCTATGCGTAGGTATCGAAGCGTTGATCGTTTATATACATAACAATTGAAATTTGGACGGACGGTTGAGAAGGTATGAATTTTTGAAAATTAAAAATAAATAAAAATATATAACAGAGGGGAGAGACGGAGAGGAGAGGGGAGTGATCTCTGTTAAACACAAAACAAAAGAAAGGGGGTTAACGCGGTGGGGGCGGGGGGGTTTTCATGACACTTTTTTTTAACTAAAAATTAATACAACATAATTAAAATTAGCGCAAAATTAATAAATAGAGGGGAATAATATTTAATCAAATAAATATAAATTTATATCAGAATTTTCCAAAAAATATGAATATTTCAAAAATGCGAAAATATAAAATATTTGAAAGTCCCACGATTTTATAAAGATAAAAGTCTGATTTTTGTGGGGTTTTACGTCCCGATAGGGGCCCAGTCCGATAATTTTTATGAAACCGAAATATTTCTAAAATTCTCAGAATATTTAAAAACTAATAAAATAAAATTTTCATAATTTTTAAAACATTTATAATCGCGCGTCATATCTGTATTTTACGATTTAACGGACAAACATGCGGGTAAATATAACCCGAAAAAAGTTCCGAAATAATTTTAAAATTCTCGAAATATTCAAATACTAATAAAATATAAGTTTCATGATTTTTGAAATATTCTGGAATTTAATACTGAATTTACACTTATATATCGGATCCAAAAATAGATTACTTAGCCGCTAAGTAACTATAAAAACGATACAATTTAATACCAGATTTGGATAATTATCAAAACCGAAATTCTTATAAAACACCCTATGAAAAAATAATATAAAAATATCTCGTCTCTCGAGAATACGGGTTTCATTGATCTACCGAAATGATTATCGTATCGAAAATTTTGCGTCGGGACGAGCACGGGTCAAACCGTACTCCGGTTGAAAAAGTTAAAACACGAAAAATGTCTGGAATTACCAGATTTGGCTAGGAAGGAGTTTTTGGAAGAGTTTCGGGTTATAAAAACGCAAAAATGGGTGAAGTTGGACGATTCTCGGCTTTATAAAATAGTTTTTTAATCTATAAATCCTTATAAAATCATATAACAATCCAAAAATTATCAGAAAAATACCATAATTATCTATACTTTATTCTGTACATATAAAAATTTAAATACTTACACTTTATTACATATAAATACCCAAATATAAATATCAATCATCAGATAATTCACCAAAATTCCCATAATAGTTATTTATTGATAAAAATAATTGCACGATATTTCCCGGATATTACAAAACAATTTAAATTTACCGATATCAATAAGATCGGCTTTCAAATAACTTTTAAAAATAATACATTTAATAAATGTTTTCAGAAATTAACAAGGATTGATATAACACTTAACAATTAGCACATAACCATTTAATAACACTAACTTGTCAAACAGGAATAAAATATCCACCATTTTATTCCTTCCAAATCAGAAAATCACATAAATATATTCAAATAATAATAATAATAATTCTGAAAATACGAGATATCACAATCTACCCCCCTTATAAGGATTCCGTCCCCAGAATCAGCAGAAGAGAGCACTAGGGATCTTCTGGCCAACTTTCCAATCTTGCATACGTAACTTTTTCTCAAAATTTCAAATAACACTGAAATTCCTTATGCCACACAGTTATCACGTGAGCTTCACTATACATTATTGTTCCTTCCACATACCTTTTGACCAATTCTTCAATAGAATCACTTTTACTGATTGCGAGAAAGAAGAATAGAGAGAAAGATAGAGAGAAAGAAAGAGAGAGATAAAGAGATAAATAGAGAGAGAATAAAGAAACAGACTGACTTCGTTATACGCCACTGATATTCTAATCGCATCGCAGTCCACTGCTGCAATTGGTAATCCCATCACATAACCCTACTTTGACTTGACCAAGATAACTCAGCTTAACTTGATTGGCATACCTTCAGATATTTCAGATGATAAAATCATGGAATTTCAAAGAGAAAAGAATTTCATGTCATAATAGGACCAAAATCTGAATTTGTGAAAAAGTATTGTTGAAATAAGAGAATAACCGAGAGATCCATATGATCAAATGAACTTGGTATTGCGTGTCCAAATTAAGACACTACTAAAGGTTTTTAACCTTCTTGTAGTCACAACACACACAAGTGATGGTGTCCCATCCAACTCCTATCACACAGACAGGTATACCTTGTGTCCCCTATAGTTAGGGTTGTTCATCTCAGTCAGAATAAAAGAATATAAAGGAATTCAAAATCAAATGAATAAAACTAAAAAGATTTCAAAGCTGATATTTCTGAAGGAAATGAAATCCAGAGAACAAAATTCTGGCACCAAATGAGCAACTGGTGTCACATCACCAAGAAACTATCCACCAAATAAGAAAAGTGGAATTAAATTATCGTAACTTGGAAGAGCTATCATAACCTGAAAAATAAGCTTCATGACAGCCTCTGGCACATTTAAAACATAAATATGATTGAAAATGAGTGTTAGGGAATATATCCTCTAATAATTACTTCTTTTTTGAGAGATGTCAAAAGGGAGTGATAGAAAGAGAAGGTATGGCCAAAGTCTTAATACTTATCTTCTATTTGAACTCTTTTGTTGACTCGTCGTCCGATTCTATACACTTTTAATGTTCCAAGGATATCGATAATCTTCATCGTCGTCGAATCATAGTAGCCTCGAAAGATTCCATAACAGAAGTTTGCAGCTTCCCGGAGTTCCATCCAGCTCAGCACAACCATCTCAAACGAATGCACCTATCTTAACTTATTCGTTGGTACTATATCTAATAGTCCAACAGGAACTCGATATGAGCTCAATCGTCCTCACATAGCTATACACACTCCTACACACTCTCGTTTCTAGTTTACTATAACCTCAGCTCTGATACCAATCTGTAACGCCCCCAAATCCGGGGTCAGAGGATTTGGTCGTCACTATGAAACCTCAATCCAAAATAACCTGTTTAATAAATAAACAAATGCCAGCAGAAGATATTTAACATCTATGACCCCAAACTAATCCAAGATCTTTTAAGGTTACAGTTCTAGAAACAAGATATCCAAATTCCACAAATAAATTTTTCACTTTCTTTTAAAACTCTTTTCAATAATTCTCAATCTCAAAACTTAACCCCGCTAGTATAACTTCGAAAAGAAGTATACTAGGCCCAACTATCAAATACACAACTATAATATAATATAAACAACTTTATACAATAGAACTTACTTTAGTCCGCAAACCCTGGACCAACCACCTTCCAAAAGCTTCTTCTTTGCTTTCTTGAATTACGCGGCTAAACAGCGCAAGTTAATCCTCACTGGAGGTTAAATTTGAAAATAGGCAAGTATGAGCGAAAGAAATGCTCAGCAAGTTCATTATAGCATATATATATATGGTCATTTTGATATAAAACCGACATCTGCATTAGAGCAGAACATTTAAAAATCATAATTGCTGAAACAGAAAATTTATTAAAGAATCGGATAATTGTTTCTCACTGTATTCAAAACTCTTTTTGATATTTTCGAGCGAAGTTCTTCTGTAATACTTTGAATCTTGACGAGAATAAAACTCGTAAAACAGTGTTTACGGAAATATCGTAAACAACACTAACATGGAACAATGATTATGGAATGAATCATAAACTTTATTCAAAACCGAACTCTTGATATTAATACTCATATTGTTGTCATATCAAATTAGATATCAATATGAACTTTGATGCTCACAATGTGACGCCCTCAATCTCGGGGTTAGGAAATGAGGACCCACACACCTTTAATCTAATAATTAAATAAGCATATACCTCGATTAACTACTAACGGGATTAAACAGGATAAAGTATGAGACAAGATTACAACTACCAACCATAAAATATAACTTTCAACCCCAAAATAATATTAAATAAACATAATCGATTCCAGCTTAGAACCGACTGATAACCCATTGTATCTTTACAACCTTCTGGCTAAGCGTTTTCTCACTCAAAAACACCACTACCTGCTCTGGCAACCGGAAGCCCTCAACACGGTAGGGACCATCAGGTACGCTCTTACGAGCAGTGCGCCAAAGCCTGGCCATCTTCTTGCTTAACTGCCATGGTTAGATTAAAACAAAACATATGAGTATTAAACTCAGCAAGTAACTATAAAGCAGTTCTATGATATAAAATCCACAATATACTTTACTAATCTCAGGGCATTCTACTTTATTTGTTCTAGGTGGCAGATTTCCATCTTTCGGGTTATGAAAGGGTTATGAAGGAAAAAATGTGGGGCTTTCAAGGAACAAGGCTTGAAGCAGGGTGAAAGCCGAAATTCATCACAAATCATTAAAGGAGCAAAACAGATCTTTTAGAAAGGAAAGCAACAATATTTCACTATATGGAACAGATTAAAATCAGGGTTCACGAGCTTTAAGCTTCACAATCTCACAATCAACTCTTTTCAAAGCAATATAAACCATTTTCATTTTTTTCAAAGAATCAATTACTAAGTAGGAAGTTTCAATTCCTTTTTAAAATCAATATAGAACCCTTGATTGGACCACTTTATCTTTTCATTATAATATGGGTGATCAGCCCGTACCGACCTCCATCCGGTCTTTAAGGTACCATACGGCATAATTTCAGCCTTAAACTGGACTAGCCCCGCTAGCCTCTTACAATGACTGGACTAGTCCCACTAGCCTCTTACGTCCAATCCAATCCATTAGGAATTCGTTTGGAAAACCTTGAGTTGGAAAAAGTAGGTTTTCTAAATTAATTTTATCATTACCAAGAATATGAAATCATTCGGACTCTTTCAAGTCGAAACTCATTCTTAGATTCAATTTCAAGAATTCAAAGTTAAGGAAATGAATCAAGGATAAACAAGATGAAATTCTAGGGGTTTTGAATCAATGATAACAAGGTATTTAAGTTAAAAGAATCAGACTGTTCTAAGGATAAATAGATAATATGGTGATCAAAGAATATGGCATCATTACAAGGGGTTCGTAAAGGTAATTATAGGGTTTATAACAGTTCATGGCATATCAAATAATTTGAACAGAAAAGATAGGTTACCAAAGGATTGAATCAATAAGCTTATCAGTAACAGTTTTACAAGATCAAAGACAGGGTATCTCAAATCGATATCTGGGGTTCATCATTTTAATAGTTCAATACTCTACATGGTATGAACAACATTCTCTCTATAACCATTTACACAAGTAATTAGAGTTACTTGCCTGAATTCGCTTTCCTGTTTCACAAAGGTTGAACTACTGCCACCTAGTATACCTTTCCCTTTCCTAGCCGAATGCCCTCACATTCCAAATCTACAATCAAAACCAAAACCTCAATTAGTTTCTCAACTCTCGTTCCCGGAACGTTCACTCAATACGATAGCTCGATTATACTTCTGACTCGAACTATACGAGTATAGCTTATATACACACATGCACATAGCACATAACACATTCTTTTCTCATAGCCTTTATATCTCTGTATATATACTCGATCACCAACTTATACTCGCTAAATCTTGACTATTCTCCAAATCAAACATTTATAACTCATACGAACACACAATTTCATTCGTAGCTAATTACTTACGACCATAGCTATCACTTATAGCTTTTAAAATTAATCAACTCAATTTCCCTTTTTCTTTTATCCTTAATTCGAACCAAAACAACAATCCAACAAGCAAAATCAAAGATTTTCACATATAAACACTCAATCATTCGTTCAATTACCAAAAATCAAGTTTTGACCTTTATTTCCTATGGCCTATTCGGCCTTAACACTTATCACAATCAAGAGTCAAACCTGCAAAGCCCTTATTTGACATGCATCAAGTATATCATCCCAAACTAGTTTAATTTCATTCTTACAACTCATTTAAACTCATAATTCAAACGTAATCATGGATGATCACTCAATTTGACACTTAATTTAACTTAATCGAGTAGAAACATTCAAAATTTCCAAGAATCACAACATGCATGCATCAATTTGGACTATAACTCATTCTAATTACTCTACAATTTATTAAACAATCATCAATAGATCATTTGCACCAACAAATCAACATGATTTTCTAAAAAAAAACAAGAACCATTCGGCCTCTTCTAAGAATCCTCACATGCAAACTCAATTTCAAACTTTTGCATCTTTAATCACACTAATCTCTTAACATTAAGCTAGATTAACATTCATAATCAACAAGAATCAACTCATCAACTTGTAAACTACAAAACCATTCGGCCTTTCAAAAGAAGCCACATGCAAACACAAAATAATTGATTAAATACTAGAGCTCAGTGTTTAATATCATTGCTCACCACCGGTTCACCGGAGTTCATCACTGGTGGCGGTGGCATCACGGTGGTGCCCGCATTCGGGGGTTTCCAACCTTCAACCACCGATTTTCTCAAGTGATTACACACATGCAAGCACTCATCTCCACTTTAAATCATTCAAGAACCAAAGCCCTTTTGTTTTCATGAAAATCGAATTCAAAACCACCAAATCCAACTTTGGTTTTTCTCAAAAACTTGAAGATAGTGACATACATGTATGTATATAGGTAGATATCACAAAATCTCATACAATCATGGTTCTATAACCGAAAAAGAGTGAAGAACAAGTGAGAGATTGAAGAGAGAGTGTACCGAGAGAGAGAGAGAGAGAGAGAGAGGGAGAGAGAGAGAGAGAGAGAGAGAGAGAGAGAGAGAGAGAGAGAGAGAGAGAGAGAGAGAGAGAGAGAGAAATCCCGAGAGGGATGAAGAAATGAGAGAAAAAGAAAGAGAAGAGAGAAGCTCGGGTAAATAGAAAGAAAAAAGGAGGTGGGTGAGATTATATACTACCAAGGGAGGGGTAGTATGGTAATTAGGTATCTCATTTCTGATTCACTTTTTATTCTTAAAAGAAAACGAATTTAATTTGCAAATGTCTCACTCGGAAAAGATGAATTTGATATGAATGAAAATTTTAAAACGTGAATCTCGAAATTAGCTTTCCAACCATTACTCATAATAAGATTTTGAGGGTACAGTTGATTTTATATGATTTTTATAAGTTTGTGCTAATAATAACACTTTATCATATCAATTTAAAATGCAACGATCACCAAATAAATCCATCCATCATTTTTAGAAAGTCTACAGGATTATTACGAAGATAACAGAACAAATCTCATGTAGTTATCTTACTCAGATAATTTTATAAAAATGTGCGAATGTTAAATAAACCTTTATTTAAATCAGATAATTCCCTTAAATCCATAAAATATCAACAGATCACGTAATCATGCATACGGACAAGCAAACACATATACGAGCACATCAAAACTCATGTCTGATCATAGAAATTGTCCTTTTTAATATTATTCCCTTCTTACGCGTTCCGGGTCACGTTCTGCCTGACGGCCCGACGCTTAGCGTTTCAATTAGGCTTCTCATTATCATTATCGACCGACACGTCACTAGGACGAAATACTTCATTTAAACATCCATTTCATACAATCATACATATTACACATTTTATATACTTTAAATCCTTATTAGGACGAGTTCCGTTCTACCTGACGGCCCGACAACACAGCTTAACTCTTAAGCTGACTCTTTAAATTGGAACGTTTTTACTTACGCTCCTAGATTTTAATATATAGTAATGACAATTAACCATCATTTAATCACATAATCATAATCACTTCACATAAATCATATTTTATTGACTTAATTACGTCACAAACTTCTCAGTCATCACACACAACATCTCATACTGAAGTCAACATTAATCATTTATACTAATACCACATTTGATATTTAACAACCTAAATATCCACATCAAGCATAGACTGAATCAAAACGGCATTTTACCTTTTATCCAGAACAGAAACAGTTGATAAATCATTTATTCTATGAATATAAAAAGTGATATAATTTAGATTGGGATCATTCTCTGACGGACGTACTATCACATGTTGATCAGCCCGTGTGATAGCACTGGTTCATGATTCGTAGAAACATGTCCCCAAAATCACGAGTACTCAAATAAAAAGGCAATATATCTGCCTGTGGCAAAAATTGTGTCATAATATTTCATATGACACTTAGAAATAGCCCCCCGTTAGACCGTCCGTCCCCGTCACTTACGCAATTTGATCCAATCTTAAAACCTTTTATTGAAAAGGGGTCATAATATTTGACACCCAAAATAATTTTATTCCCCCATTTTCTTGGGTAGGAATATTCGCAACCAAATCATCTTTCTCAAAATCCAAAGCATTTACAAATCCAGTAATTTGATAAGTAAAATCACTTAGCTATTCTGAACATAGAATAGCAGAAGAGTACTTGCATAAACAGAATCATTTAATTCAGCGATATGTAAAACATTTATCAATTCTGAACTGAGAATAGGGAAAGCAATACTTGCATAAGAAGATTTAAAATAAATATCACTTGAACAATAAGTGATGATAGGGATACTTGCCTTTGGGTTTTTAGCAGTTAGTCACACTCGCAAACACGCATCTATTCTGACATTCTGTCTCAAGACATCACCGTCTTTATTCTACTAATTCTTTGGCCTGCTGCTCATGCAGTGATGCAACCTAATATTCCATACTATTTAACTCTAGTCTTCATCCATTTCATCTGGTCCTGATCGTCTTGAAAGACTCGTATCTATAATTAAAAGATACAAATTTAATCGCCTAAACGATAATAACTCAACGAACTGCGCGTCAAAACCCTATTGTCTACCCATACGATAGCCCACACATAAATAAAACAGTGAAACACAAGACTCTTGACCCATGTACGCACGTAATTCACATAACTCACGTATCACATAATTCATATAACACATAACTCGGTTCGTCAAAACAGTCGACTCGGTATGTTTAAAACTGAAATCGGGTCAAAAATATGATTTATCGATCAATAATCGACTCAGAATGATTCATAAAAAAAGTGACCTTTCGAAACAAAAGAATTTGGTCTCGAAAGTATTTTTAATGAAAGCGGAATATTTTTCTGAGTCTATACGCGTTTGTTTCGTATTAAACGGACGAACGGTTTATGTAATATGAATAAAATAAGAATAAATCAAAACAAATTATAAATAATTGAATCAAATTATGATTTTTGAAAATAATAAAAGATAATAATTTGAAATCGAAATAAATATTTTAGAAAATTTTTCGAAATAACATCTTTGTAAAACGGACTTGTCCCGGGGTCATACCCCTCAAAATCAATCCCAAACAACACAATCCAACTGTACTCTAATAAAATCAATAAATTTAAAACACACAATAATTTATATTTGGACGTATAAATACCCCAGAAACGAAAAATACAACCAAAAGCAACTTCTACAACAAGTTCTGAAACTTATGAAAAATATATATAAACACTAACAGACTATAATATACGCAAGTACGAAAGCGGAATTTCGAAATCGTTACCCAAAATAAATTCTAATCACCCCGAGGAGAATATCTGATGTCCGTAAAATATCTTCAAAAGATCCAAAATTAATAGCCATAGACATATACACGCTGAGATGCCATGTGGAGTAATCAACACCGTCAAACTCCTTTTCTATACCCCGAAAATAAATTAAAACGGAAAATAGGCTCCGCAAATTTTCTTCTCAAAACTTCGCAATATATATGCCTATGTGTAAGTATCGAAGCGTTGATCGTTTATATATATAACAATTGGAATTTGGACGGACGGTTGAAAAGCTATTAATTTTTGAAAATTATAAATAAATAAAAATATATAAAAAGGGGAGAGACAGAGAGGAGAGGGGAGTAATCTCTGTTAAACACAAAATAAAAGAATGGGGGTTAACGCGGTGGGGGGAAGGTGGGGTGGGGGGTTTTGGTGACACGTTTTTTTTTCTTTTAACTAAAAATTAATACGACATAATTAAAATTAGCCCAAAATTAATAAATAGAGCGGAATAATATTTAATCAAATAAATATAAAATGTATATCAAAATTTTCCAAAAAATATGATTATTTCAAAAATGCGAAAATATAAAATATTTGAAAGTCCCACGATTTTATAAAGATAAAAGTCTGATTTTTGTGGGGTTTTACGTCCCGATAGGGGCCCGGTCCGATAATTTTTATGAAACCGAAATATTTCTAAAATTCTCAAAATATTTAAAAACTAATAAAATAAAATTTTCATAATTTTTAAAACATTTATAAATCGCGCGTCATATCCGCATTTTACGATTTAACGGACAAATATGCGGGTAAATATAACCCGAAAAAATTTCCGAAAAAAATTTAAAATTCTCGAAATATTCAAATACTAATAAAATATAAGTTTCATGATTTTTAAAATATTCTGAAATTTAATATTGAATTTACACTTATATATCGGATCAAAAAATAGAGTACTTAGCCGCTAAGTAACTATAAAAACGATACAATTTAATACCAGAATTGGATAATTATCAAAACCGAACTTCTTGTAAAACACCCTATGAGAAAATAATATAAAAATATCCCGTCTCTCGAGAATACGGGTTTTATTGATCTACCGAAATGGTTATCGTATCGAAAATTTTGCGCCGGGACGCGCACGGGTCAAACCGTACTCCGGATTGAAAAAGTTAAAACACGGAAAATGTCCGAAATTACCAGATTAGGTTAGGAAAGAGTTTTCGGAAAGTTTCGAGTTGTAAAAACGCAAAAACGGGTGAAGTTGGACGATTCTCGGCTTTATAAAATAGTTTTATAATTACTCAGAAAATAATTATTAAATCTATAAATCCTTATAAAATCATATAACAATCCAAAAATTATCAGAAAATACCATAATTATCTATACTTTATTCTGGACATATAAAAATTAAAATACTTACACTTTATCACATATAAACACCCAAATATAAATATCAATCATTAGATAATTCACCAAAATTCCCATAATAATCACATAATAATTATTTATTGATAAAGATAATTGCACGATATTTCCCGGATATTACAAAACAATTTCAATTTACCGATATCAATAAGATCGACTTTCAAATAACTTTAGAAAATAATACATATAATAAATATATTCAGAAATTAACAAGAATTGATGCAACACTTAACAATTAGCACATAACCATTTAATAACACAAACTTGTCAAACATGAATAAAATATCCACCATTGTATTCCTTTCAAATCAGAAATTTACATAAATATATTCAAATATTAATAATAATAATTCTGAAAATACGAGATATCACAGATATGCATGAAGAATTGGACAGCTATAGGACTGCAGTAGATAATCTCTGATTAATGTATTCTAGGAAACAGAATCATTATCATATCAGTTAGGAGATATCTTGTAATTGTGTAGTATATAAACACAGATTAGGTTTTACACTAAAAGTGTTATCATTCACGAGAATATTATTCATTGTAACCCTAGCAGAGTAGATTAAACCTACTGTAACAGAGTTTGATATATTGAATAAACTTGTTTTCTGTTACATGCTTGTGTTTATAATCAAATTGATTGTAGATACTATATTCAACCCCTTCTATAGTATCATTGAGGCCTAACAAGTGGTATCAGAGCCAATCTGTTAAGCTCATAAACAGTTAAGATCCAAAAAAACAAGCAATCATGCCTGATCAAGCAAAAATACCAGACCCTCAAGAACCTACAAAGGTTCAACCCATTCAAAACACCAGTAGATATGAAACCATCAGGGTTCCTATGCTCAGGGTGTCTAAGTACCCTGTATGGAGTGTGAAGATGGCCATGTTTCTGGAAGCTACAGATCCAGAATATTTAGACAGAATTTATGATGGTCCACACAAGCCCACAAAGCTTTCTGTTACAGTTGGGAATGAGCCACAGAAGATGATTCCCAAAGAAAAGAGAGAACTCACCACTGAAAACATCTCTTCACTAGGCAATGATGCAAAAGTAAGACACTTGCTTCATAGTGCACTTGACAATGTCATGTCAAACAGGGTGATTGGATGCAAGACTACAAAAGAAATCTGGGATGCATTGGAAGTGAGATGCCAAGGAACCAATGCCATCAAAAAGAACAGGAAGACAATACTCACACAGGAGTATGAGCACTTTGACTCAAAATCTGATGAGTCACTAACTGAGATATAACAGATTCACAAAGCTGTTGAATGATCAGTCACTAGTGGATAAGGAATATGATCCAGAAGATTCAAATATGAAATTTCTACTAGCTCTTCCTGAAAAGTGGGATTTGAAAGCTACTACAATAAGAGACAACTATGAACTTGTTGATATATCTCTTGATGAAATCCATGGGATGCTCAAGACTCATGAACTTGAGATGGAGCAAAGAAAGAAGAGGCATGGAGGGAAGTCTAAGATAATTGATTTAAAGACTGAAGAAAAGCCAATTGTCTCTAGGAAGGAAAAAGGAAAGGCTCTTATCATACAGTCTGATTCAGAGTCATCAGATTCCGATGATGATGATTCAGAACCTGAAAATTTATCTGAAGTGGATGTTGATGCAGAGATGATGCAACTGTTTTCTCTTATGGTGAAGGGTATCACAAAGATAGCCTACAAGAAATTCAGAAAGGGTGAGAAGTTTTCCAGGAAAGGTGGAAGTTCTGACAAGAAAGGGTTAAGAAAAACTGAAGGCAAAGGAGGAAAATCTGACAGAGGAGACAACTCAAATGTCAAATGCTACAATTGTAATGAAAGAGGCAACATCTCTCCTGATTGTAAGAAAAGAAAAGGTGATACAGGCCAGACACTTATCACAAAGAAGAAAAACTGGGCAGACACTTCAGAATCTGAAGAAGAGGTGAACTATGCCCTAATGGCAAATGCTAAAAGCAGGTCTGATGCTGCTGAACTAAAGGTACCTCAATCAACTCTTGCTTTTGATACATAATATATTACTGAGTTGAGATTATTTCTGAAAAACATTTATATTAGCTATAGAGATCAGACTTTAGAGAATGAAAGATTAAAATATGAAAATCTAAAGTACAAAAACAGAAATAGTTATCTTGAAGATGAGTTAGTCAAGATGAACACTATTCAAACAGAGAGAGATAATGTTGTGTATGTTAAGAATGAATTGCTCAAACAGAATGATTATCTAAAAACTGAATTAGAAAAAGAAAGAGAAATCATCAGGACTTGGACTAACTCAGGAAAAATAACTCAGAATATTCTAAATAGTGGAAACTGGAAAGAGGGGTTAGGTTATAAAGATGGTAAAAGTGAGAAAGGGACTTTGCCAATTAAGCCAATTGCTATCAAACAGACTGAAAATCCAAAGGTAAATACTGTTAAATTTGTTGGAAAAACTGTTGTGTCTGATTCTGAAGAGATGAAAGACTCTAAAATAGAAGTCAAAGAAAAGTCAACTTCTGACATATTAAAATAAGATAAACCAGCTTTGGTAAACATTGGCTTAATGACAAAGAAGTAGCTTAAGTATAAGCTGAAAGAGATTAAAAATGTGAACAAGGTAAAGCAAGCTAGGAAAAATAGGAATGGAAAGGAATGTGTGAATAAAAGTAATAATTATATGCCTGTTCCTAATGCTCCTAGAAAGAAAGGCTATAATTATGGAAACTCTAACCATCTTGCTTCATTTTTAGGAAAAATAAAGACATAAACTCTTTACCTCCTAGATCAGGAGTTAAGAGTCAGTCTGTTGGGTTTAAACCACAAAATCCATGTTTTCATTGTGGTAGTTTATGGCATTCTATTTATACTTGTAAGGAATATCATAGTTTGTACTATGATTATTATGAAAAAAGTTAGTGTAATTCCTTCTAGTGTAAATTATGATGCAAAGTCTGATAAAAAGCATGTTAGCATAAACTCTGAAACTAAATCCACTGCAAATGCTAACAAACTTAACAAGGCCAAAGGATCCAAGCAAGTCTGGGTCCTTAAAACTAACAATTAGTGGTCTTTGTGATTGCAGGGCAACAGGAAAAATATCCTAGTGCTGGACAGTGGATGTTCAGGACATATGACTGGAAATAAAGCCCTGTTATCAGATTTTGTGAAGAAAGCTGGCCCAAGAGTTTCTTATGGAGATGGCAACATGGGAAAGACTCTGGGATATGGCAATATCAATCTTGGGAATGTCATAATTGAAATAGTAGCTCTTGTCTTAGGACTTAAACACAATCTGCTAAGTGTGAGTCAAATCTGTGATAGAGGTTATCATGTGGATTTCTTTGAAACACTGTGAAGTTGTAAGTAATTCTACAAGCAAAGTGGTTCCGAAAGGTTACAGACATGGTAACATATATGAAGCCAGACTTTTAACAAATTCTGATGGTTCTGCAATATGTCTGTTAAGCAGAGCATCAATTGAAGAAGGCTGGAATTGGTACAAAAGACTCTCTCATTTAAATTTCAACAACATAAATGAGCTAGTAAAGAAAGATCTTGTGAGAGGACTGCCAAAATCAATATTTGCTCCTGATGGTCTTTGTGACTCATGTCAAACGGCAAAATAAAGAAAATCTTCATTCAAGAGCAAAACCGAATCCTCAATTCTTGAGCCTTATCACTTACTACATGTTGATCAATTTGGTCCAGTCAATGTTATGTCTATTGTAAAGAAGAAATATGTTATGGTTATAGTGGATGAGTTCACAAGATACACTTGGGTGTATTTATTGCACAAGAAGAATAAAACTGCATCTACTCTAACTGATCATGTTAGACAGTTGGATAAGTTAGTCAAAGATTCTGTTAAAGTAATAAGAAGTGATAATGGCACTGAGTTCAAGAATTCAATCATGGAAGAGTTCTGCAAAGAGCATGGAATAAAGCAGGAATTTTCTGCACCTAGAACTTCACAGCAGAATGGAGTTGTAGAAAGAAAGAACATGACTCTTATTGAAGCTGCACGAACTATGCTTGATGAAGCAAAACTACCAACCTATTTTTGGGCTGAAGTTGTGCAGACTGCTTGCTTTACGCAGAATGCTACACTCATAAACAAGCATGGAAAATACCATATGAGATGGTGAAGAAAAAGTAGCCAAATTTGAAATACTTTCATGTATTTGGATGCAAGTGTTTTGTTCTTAAGACTCATCCTGGACAGTTGTCAAAATTTGATCTAAAAGCTGATGAAGGAATTTTTGTTGGATATCCACTTTTCACAAAAGCCTTCAGAGTCTACAATTTAAGAACAAGGGTTGTCATAGAATCTATCAATGTATCTTTTGATGATAAAAAGATTACTGAACTTGAAGATTTCAATGATCATGATCAGCTGAGATTTGTAAATAAAGATGTAAATTCTGATTCTGTAAATTCTGATGACCTAAATCCTGATCCTGTAAGTTCTGATGGGTTAAATTATGATATCATTGAAACTGTGGTAATTGCTCCAAAGGAAAATGCACCTATTCGGGGGGAGCAAGTTGATGATCATACCACATCTCAAGACTCTCAAGAAGCATCATAACCAGTCATTGGCTCTTAAAATTATGATTCATCAAGTTCTGATGAGCCAAATTCTGACAATTCAAGAAACTCTAATTCTTCAATTCCTGAAGGATCCAACTCAAATTCTGGAATCTCAGAGAGCATAACTTCAGGGGAGCATTAGAAAATGCTGATGGAGACAGCATGGATCATGGGGGAGGATCCAGTTCTAGAGATTAACTTCCATCTGCAAGGAAGTGGACTAAATCACACACGCCTGGCTTAATAATTGGAGATCCTGAAGTAGGTGTCAGAACTAGAACCAAAGAAAGTGGAAGAAGCTCTTCAAGATGTTGTTTGGGTGCAAGCAATGCAGGAAGAGTTAAATGAATTTGAAAGAAATAAAGCTGGACCCTAGTGCCAAGACCAAAGAATAGGTCCATTGTTGGCACAAAATGGGTGTTCAGAAACAAAACTGACAATGATGGCATAATAACAAGGAATAAAGCAAGACTGGTTGCCAAAGGATATTCTCAACATGAGGGTATTGATTATGATGAAATATATGCTCCAATTGCTTGATTTGAAGCCATAAGAATATTTTTGGCTTATGCTGCTCACAAGAAGTTTAAAGTCTTTCAAATGGATGTAAAGAGTGCATTTCTCAATAGAGAATTAGAGGAAGAGGTATATGTTGAACAACCTCCAGGATTTGTAGATCCAAAATTTCCTAATCATGTTTACAGACTTGATAAAGCACTCTATGGTCTAAAGCAAGCTCCAAGAGCATGGTATGAAACTCTGGCACAATTTCTTCTGGAAAGTGGATTTACCACAGGCATAATTGATAAAACTCTGTTTTATATCAACCATGGCAAGGACTTACTTTTAGTCCAAATTTATGTTGATGATATCATTTTTGGTTCTACAAATGCCAAACTCTGTGAAATGTTTTCAAAGCTAATACAGTCAAGATATCAAATGAGTATGATGGGAGAACTTAGCTATTTTCTGGGACTTCAAGTCAAGCAAACTGAAGAAGGTACTTTCATAAATCAATCCAAGTACACCAGAAATTTACTCAAGAAATTTGGAATGCAAGACAGTTCAACTACATCCACTCCCATGGCCAGAGCCACAAAGTTAGATAAAGACACTGGAGCATCAGTAAATATTACTAACTACAGAGGTATGATTGGCTCACTTCTATATTTGACTATAAGTAGGCCTGATATCATGTATGCTACCTGTCTTTGTGCAAGATTTCAAGTTGATCCCAGAGAACCTCATCTAATAGTTGTGAAAAGAATTTTCAAGTACCTCAAGAGTACAGCTGATCTAGGATTGTAGTATCCTAGGGAATCAGATTTTAAGCTAATAGGTTACTCAGATGCAGATTTTGCAGGATGCAAAATAGACAGGAAAAGCATTAGTGGAAGCTGCTAATTTCTTGGAGGCAAATTGGTTTCTTGGTTTAGCAAGAAACAGAAATCAATTTCCATATCAACTGCTGAAGCAAAATATATTGATGCAGGAAGCTGTTGTGCACAGATTCTTTGGATGAAGAATCAGTTATTGGACTATGGGTTAGAATTTTCTAAAATACCTATTTACTGTAATAATCAAAGTGCTATTGCTATGACAGGCTATCCAGTTCAACACTCAATGACAAAGCACATCAGCATTAGGTACCATTTCATAAGGGAACGTGTAATGGAAGGTACAGTGGAATTGTATTTTGTTCCAACAGATCAACAACTAGAAGATATCTTCACAAAACCACTATGTGAAGCTACTTTTACAAGACTGGTAAATGAACTTGGAATGATTTCAGGTTCTTTTTCAAAATCTGTTTAGTTTTTATTCTTATACATCAGACTTTATGATTAGTGTTTACAGATTTTCCTATCTCAATGTAATTTGTGCTTAAATTGTAACATATTAAACACTGCTTATTATCTGATGTGATTCTATAAACTCTGAAAGTGTTCTGAATGTTTTGTGACTATTCAATCCAATGAGGATTATCTTATTAGATGCTAACTTGGTAGTCTTTAACAAACTATGTATCCCATGTTTGAATTAGTTATTTATGTGGAAATCAATAACACAAGCAAATTCTGATTTTGATCTTAGTCAAATTTACTTCATGTATCTTATTACTAAGTCACAAACTAGATTATTATTTCTTATCTGTCAAATTCTGATGTCAGTAAATCTTAAGGATGAATTACATGCTTGATAAGCCTCACTTATCTGTAGAAAATAAAAAAATTGAAATCAGGTACTCCTTTGAGATCTAGAGTATTTATGTGAAATGGAAGATCCAAGTGCATTGCTGGTATTAAGTTATATGCATTAGAAATGCAAATTAATTTTTCTTGGTAACTTTTCACATTCTTTGATTACTGGAGAAATATTTTGATAATAGAATTAATTCTGATGGCAGTTGTAACTCATTTACACTGAGAAGCCCTTGTCAAAAGAATTTCAAAAGATGCATAAAATAAGCACAAACAATTGAGGTGGATTCTTGCATAACTTCATTCACAGTAGCCTTCACAATTCAAGATAGATTTTAAGCATTTTTCTTAGTTATGCCTTATTTCTAAGATATACTGAAGTTTATCAGACTTTAATCTTTATCTGATCATTTGCACATACATACACTATCACTCCATATGAATGATGAAAATTACTGTGGTGATTAAGTTTTTTCTAATAAACAGTTAAGTATTATTTGCATAAATTCTGAGGACAGGTTCTGATTATGTTCTGATGATTAAACTCTGAAGAAACTAGTCAGTATTTGTGTGAAGAAACACAGAAACGGTCATTCACTTTTTGAGTACAGAAGCCATTTTCTGATGATCGTTAAATTCTGATAATATCAAGTTCTGATGCAAATCCTGATGCTTGCATGGTTGCGTGGCATTATTCATTTACTTGACTTATTTTTGGTATTTACTGTAACGGTCATTTTTTCAGAAAATTATTAAGTGAGATAAAAACAGTGATAATCATTTGGTTAATGGGTTGCGTGTTTGTTTTGGTAACCACATGTGAGCAATAATTACTGCACGTATACCGTGCCCACTAATAATGTTTTGACTGTTTACATGCTGCCAGGTATAAAATGTCTGTTCTGCTTCACAAATATAGTCGTAGTCACGTGGAGAGTATAAATATTAGATTTAAAAGATTTTACAATCTTTTACCTACTTCTACTCTTTTACAATCTCACTTATTCTCTCTCACTCTCTATTATTCTCTGAAGCTATTTTTACAGGCATTTTATCAAACACTGTATACACACACAACTTTTCACTTAATGGCACCTAAGGATCTTATCTATGATGGAGTCAAGTTTGTCCCCAACAACTATATGGCTATTCTTAACAAGGACGAGGCTCCTTTAGAACTTCACTCCATTCAAGATTTTCTCGCTCGAAGTGAAATTAGTTATGCTCTGACCCAACCACAGGCTTTCTCAGGCAAGCAAATTCTGGAGGTTTGGAGGTTTGGAGTCTATGATAATGGTGGTGAAAGTGGGTCCCCAAGCATCATTTTTACAACAGGGGAAGATGAGCACTTGGTAACCTTGTCAACTGTTCGACAAGCATTGCATCTGCCAGAAAACTGTACTTATAATTCACAAGTTGTGGAGCCAATTCTTCAAAACATGATAACAAATCTTGGCTATGAGAAGTCTTTGTCCAAGTTGAGACAACTGAAGAGGCCCTACATCAGGAGGGAGTGGAGCTTCTTTTTCGATTGTATTACCAAAGCCTTTGCTAATAAATGCTCCAATTTTGATGCTATTCCAATCATGAGTCAGCAAATCGGGTATACTCTTATTAATCAAACTCATTTTGATTATGCAAGTGTTGTGCTAGGGTTTACAGGTGATAGGATGAAAGAAGATAACAATATAGTATATTTTGCTAGATTCTGTCAGCTTATATATAGTTTTTGTTGTCCTGATTCACCTCAAACCTTTAGTGAGTTAATTGAACCCTTTAAACTTCACAAAAGGGCTTTCACAGACTTATTATCTACTGATAATAAGAAGGATATACTAAGACCCCTCCAAATTCCCCAATCTGTCAAACAATTCTTAGTAAATTCTGATCCTCACATATACTGTTAGATATATTTGATAATGTCATGGCTAATATGTTTTATGTTTAGATTTCAGATCTTATTTGAACAGGACAAATCAGTACTTAACTGATCAGTACTTATACTGGACGACAGAACTTAAGGGATATCAGTACTTACGTTATCAGGAGATAAGCATCAGGAGATAGATATCAGAACTTAAGTGCTGAAGGACGATCAGATAAGGACAGTAGCTGATTAAAGTTAAGAAGATCAAGATAAACATAAGAAGAGATATGCATGAAGAAGGAATTCCGTGAAGAATGGAATACTTGGAATAGAATATATCTGATTGATATATTTTAGGAAGCAGAATTATATTCCATATCAATTAGCGATTATCTTGTAACTGTGTAGTATATAAACACAGACATAGGGTTTACACTATAAGTGTTATCATTATCGAGAATATTATTTACTATAACCCTAGCAGCTCTCGTGATATTTTGTTCATCACTGAGAGATAACAGTTCCAGATTGTAACAGAGTTTATTGTTTCAATAAAGTTTGTTTTCTGTTACATAAGTTCTTGAAGTTTGATTTGATTGTAATAAACACTGTATTCACCCCCTCTACAGTGAAAGTGTGACCTAACAAGTGGTATCAGAGCCTTCTGTTAACACACATACAGTTAAAGATCCAAACACAATCATGTCTGACACAGAAACTCCAACTAAGCCTACCAAAACTGAGGAATCATCAAAGACATCAACTCAGAGTCGATATGAGACTATCAGAGTTCCCATATTGAGACCATCTGAATATCCCATATGGAAGGTAAGGATGACCATGTTTCTGGAAGCAACAGATCCAGAATACCTTGATAGAATCAAGGAAGGGCCTCACAAACCTACCAAGCTCGCTGTTGTAGTTGCAGGTGAAGCAGCAATGACCGTACCAAAGGAAAAGAGTGATTACACTGCTGAAGATATAGCATCTATTGCTAAGGATGCCAAGGTACGACACTTATTGCATAGTGCCATTGATAATGTAATGTCAAACAGGGTAATCAACTGCAAGACTGCTAAGGAGATATGGGATGCACTGGAGACAAGGTGTCAAGGAACTGAAACAGTTAAGAAGAACAGGAAGACAATACTCACTCAAGAGTATGAACACTTTGACTCTAGGACTAATGAGTCATTGACTGATGTATATGATAGATTTGTCAAACTCTTGAATGACTTGTCATTGGTTAATAAGGAGTATGATCTTGAAGATACAAACCTTAAATTCCTGTTAGCTCTTCCTGAATGTTGGGATTTGAAGGCAACAACAATAAGAGACAACTACAATCTTGATGAAACAACTCTTGATGAAATCTATGGAATGCTCAAGACTCATGAACTTGAGATGGAACAAAGAAGCAAGAGGAAAGGAGGAAAGTCAAGGACAGTTGCTCTCAAGGCTGAAGAGGAATCCCCCAAACCACCTTCCTCAAAGAAAGACAAGGGTAAAGCTCTTATCATAAAGTCTGATACTGAGTCATCAAGTTCTGAGAGTGATGATGACTCAGATTCTGAAAGCTTGCCTGAAACTGATGCTGATGAGGAGATGATGAAGCTGTGTGCTCTTATGGTGAAAGGAATCACAAAGATTGCATACAGGAAGTTCAGGAAGGGAAAGAAGTTTTCCAGAAAAGGCATAAGTTCTGATAAGAAGAATTTCAGAAGATCTGAAGGAAGAGGAGGAAAGTCTGACAGAGGAGATTACGCTAATGTTAAATGTTATAATTGTGGTGAGAAAGGCCACATATCTCCTGATTGCAAGAAGACCAAGAGTGACAAAGGCAAAGCTCTTGTCACAAAGCAGAAAAGCTGGACAGACACCTCAGACTCTGAAAGTGAGGAGAACTATGCATTGATGGCAAATGCTGATAAATCAAGTTCTGAGAGCAGTTCTGAAGCTACTGAAACAAAGGTACCTCAGACTACTTATGCTTTTCATACTGATGATATTAATGAGTTGAGAAGATATCTTAAAACCATGTTTGTTAGTTATAGAGATCAAACTTTAACATGTGAAAGATTAACTTCTGAAAATCTTGCTTTTAGGAAAAGAAATGATTTCTTAGAAAAAGAGTTAGTCATGTTCCATCAAACTCAGCAGGATAGAGATGATGCTTTTTATGTTAGGGATGAAGTGCTAAAAATGAATGAATCTCTAAAAACTGAGTTAGAAAAGGAGAGAGAGATTATCAGAACTTGGACTAACTCTGGCAAAACAACTCAAAATTTGCTAAGCAGTGGAAACTGGAAAGAGGGCTTAGGTTATGGAGAAAATAAAAATGAAAAAGGAACTGTAGAAATTAAGCCTGTTGATAAGCAAAAGTCGAAGTTAAAACCTGTTAAGTTTGTAACTGAAAAATCTGAAAATGAGAAATCAGAAGTTAAAAAGGAATTAGCTTCTGACAAACTAAAATAGGAAAAGACAGCTGAAGTTAACATAGGCTTAATGACAAAGAAGCAGCTTAAGCATAAGCTGAAAGATGTTAAGAATGCAAACAAGGTAAAATCACCTAGGAAAAACAGGAATGGAAAGGAAGGTGTGAATAAAAGCAATAACTATAAATCTGTTCCTGATGCTCCTAGGAAAGCGTGTCATAACTGTGGAAGTTCTAACCATCTGGCTTCTTTTTGCAGGAAAAATAAGAATATTAACTCCTTATCTTCAAAATCAGGAGTTAAGAGTTAGTCTGTTAGATACAAACCACAAAATCCTTGTTTTCATTGTGGTAGTTTATGGCATTCCATTTATACTTGTAAGGAATATCATAGTTTGTACAATGATTATTATCAAATAAAACCTTCTTTAAAGAAAGTTTCTGTTGTTCCTTCTAGTGTAAGTTCTGATTCAAAGTCTGGTAGTATAAGTTCTGATAAGAAAACTGTTAACATAAAATTTGATGCTAAATCCGCTGCAAATGTTAACAAACCTAAAAAGGCCAAAGGATCCAAGCAAGTCTGGGTCCTTAAAACTAATAATTAGTGGTCTTTTTGATTGCAGGGCAACAGGAAAAATATTTTAGTTCTGGACAGTGGATGTTCAGGACATATGACTGGAAATAAGGCCCTGCTATCAGACTTTGTGGAGAAAGCTGGCCCAAGTGTTTCTTATGGAGATGGCAACATTGGAAAAACTTTGGGATATGGCAATATCAATCTTGGGAATGTCATCATTAAAGATGTAGCTCTGGTCTCAGGACTTAAACACAACTTACTGAGTATAAGTCAAATCTGTGACAGAGGTTATCATGTTGATTTCTTTGCAGAACATTGTGAAATAGTTAGTAAATCTAAAGGAAAAATTGTTCTGAAGGGATTCAGGCGTGGTAACATTTATGAAGCTAAGCTTTCAACAAGTTCTGATGGTTCTGCAATCTGTTTAGTAAGTAGAGCCTCAACTGAAGAAAGCTGGAATTGGCACAAGAAACTCTCTCATTTAAACTTCAACAAGATAAATGAACTGATCAAGAAAGATCTTGTGAGAGGACTGCCAAAATCAGTGTTTGTTCCTGATGGTCTTTGTGACTCATGTCAGAAGGCTAAACAAAGAAAATCTTCGTTCAAGAGCAAGACTGAATCATCAATTCTTGAGCCTTATTATCTACTTCATGTTGATCTATTTGGTCCAGTGAATGTCATGTCTATTGCAAAGAAGAAATATGCGTTGGTCATAGTAGATGAGTTCACCAGATACACATGGGTGTATTTCTTGCACACAAAAAGTGAAACTGCATCTATCCTGATTGATCATGTCAAACATCTGGATAAATTGATCAAAGATTCTGTGAAAATTTTGAGGAGTGATAATGGCACTGAATTCAAGAATCTGATAATGGAAGAGTTCTGCAAAAATCATGGAATAAAGCAGGAATTTTCTGCTCCTGGAACTCCACAGCAAAATGGAGTTGTTGAAAGGAAGAATAGAACTCTCATTGAAGCTGCACGAACAATGCTTGAAGAAGCAAAGCTTCCAACCTATTTCTGGGCTGAAGCTGTGCAGACTGCTTGTTTTACTCAAAATGCAACACTCATTAACAAGCATGGAAAAACACCATATGAGATGGTGAAGAACAAGAAGCCAAATCTCAAATACTTTCATGTATTTGGATGTAAGTGTTTTGTTCTCAAGACTCATCCTGAACAGCTATCCAAGTTTGATCTAAAAGCTGATGAGGGAATCTTTGTTGGATATCCACTTTCTACAAAAGCCTTCAGAGTCTATAATTTGAGAACAAAAGTGGTCATGGAATCTATCAATGTCTCTTTTGATGACAAGAAGATCACTGGACTTGAAGATTGCATTGATCATGATCAGCTGAGATTTGAAAATGAAGATTCATATTCTGATACCTCAAGTCCTGACAGTCTAAGTCCTGATACTGTAAATTCTGATGGATTAAACTCTGATGTTATTGAAACTGTGGTGACTACGTCAAAGGAAGATGCACCAATGCAGGGGGAGCATACTCAAGATATTATCACATCTCAAGAAGCATCAGAACATACATCTGGCTCTTCAAATTCTGATTCGTCAAGTTCTGATAAGCCAAGTACTGACAGTACTGAAAATCTAAATACTGAAGGATCCAACTCAGAGAGCATAGTTTCAGGGGGAGCATCAGAAAGTGAAACCGAAGACAGCATGAATCATGGGGGAGCATCCAGTTCTAGAGAAAATCTTCCATCTGCAAGGAAGTGGAAGCTGCCAATTTCTTGGAGGCAGGTTGGTTTCTTGGTATAGCAAGAAACAAAAGTCAATTTCCACATCAACTGCAGAAGCAGAGTATATTGCTGCAGGAAGCTGTTGTGCACAGATTCTTTGGATGAAGAATCAGTTACTGGATTATGGGTTAACATATTTCAAAATCCCTATTTACTGTGATAATCAAAGTGCTATTGCTATGACAGGTTATCCAGTTCAACACTCTATGACAAAGCACATCAGCATCAGGTACCATTTCATCAGGGAACATGTGGATGAAGGTACAGTGGAATTGCATTTTGTTCCCACAGATCAACAAGTAGCAGATATCTTCACAAAACCACTGTGTGAAGCTACCTTTACAAAATTGGTAAATGAACTTGGAATGATTTCAGGTTCTTTCTCTAAATCTGCTTAAACTTGTTCTATGTTATCAGACTTTATGATCAGTATTTACAGAATTAATCTCCTTGTATATTCTGTGCATTAATTGATAAATGTTTTTAAGTACTGACTGTTGTCTGATACATATCTCTTAACTCTCATAAGTGATATATCTGTTTAAGTAATCATTCTATCCTATGAGGATAATTGTGCTAGATACTGACCTACTAGTCTTCAATAAACAAATGATCCCATGAAAGAAGTAATTATTTCTGTGGAAATCTTATGACACAAGCAAATTCTGATAACTGAGCTTAGTTAAGTTTACTTTGTATATCTTATTACTAAGTCACAAATTAGAATAATGCTACTCATCTGTTAAATTCTGATACTAGTAAAACTGCTGAATGTACTAAGTGCTGATAAACCTCACTTATCAAAAGAAAAAAAAATCAGGTACTCCTTTGAGATCTAGAGTAAAAATGTGAAAGGGACGACCCAAGTGCATTGCTGGTATTAAGTAAATATGCATTAGAAAAGCAAAATATTTTCTTGGTGACTTTTCACACTCTATGATTACTGGAGAAATACTCTGATAATAGCATAAATTCTGATAAACAGTCGTGACTCACTTACACTGAGAAGCCACTGTAAAATAGAATTTCAAAAGATGCATAAAATTAGCACAAAAACAGTTGAGGTGGACTCATGCATGAACTCATTTATCAGTAGGTTTCAGGATAATGACAGCTCTTTAGCAAAATTTTAATTATGACTTATTTCTAAGATGTACTGAAGTAGATCAGACTTTACTCTTTGTCTGTTATTTAGCTTAATGCACACACTAATCACTCCATTTGAATGATGAAATTTCTGTGGTGGTCTATGTTATTTTAGATAAACAGTCATTGTGTCATTTTTGCACAAATTCTGAGGACAAGTTCTAGTTACACATTCTGATGATTAAGTTCTGACGTTCATAACTAAGAACTTGTATGAGTATTTACTAAAATAGATATTCCTTTTTCGAGTTAAGAAATTATGTTCTGATGACTGTTAAGTTCTGGTATAGGTCTAAGTTCTGATTTTTCAGTCTAACCCTTTACTTGACTTATCTGTGAGTAAAATTTGGTAATAGTCTCAGATTAATCTCAAATATGTTGAAGTGGAAGATTAATAGTCACTATGATTAGGATTAATGGTTTTGTACTTGAACAGTCCACTATTTCTTGTGTCTTGTGCGGTCTAGACCATGATTCCTCTTTCCAATGACTGTTATTCTTTTTCAAAGTCTAGGGAGACGAGGTAGAATTAATTCTACCTGTCAACATTAAATATCTTTGCGTCTCTTGGCATTCTCTTGCCTATATACACAGCCACTTCACATTAGTCTTCTCATCACACTTGTATCACAAATTCAGTCTTGTTTTTCATTTACTATCACAAATGGCTGAATTTGGCTGGTTCTACAATTACGGTGATGAGACTGTGCATGTCTTTTTGAATGGAATTCCAACTCCCTACCCTATCACCAACATCCCTCACAATCTCTGGATTCAATTTCCAGAGGTTATCAAACGTGATCTGGTGGCCATTCGAAGAGACCTTCACCTTCGTCGTATCCGTCAGCAAGAGCGAATCATACGACTCGCTATCTTGTTTGTCGAAGATAGGAAGAGGAAGATGACTTAATCTCGTCTTCTTCCTGTTCTTCTTCATCCTCAGCTTTGTCAGGCTTCTTAGCTAGGACTAAAGCTGTTGACGTTAGGATTAGAAGCTTAGGGAAAATCTTGTATTGATGTAATTTCTATTTCATATATGTATTGACTTGATATATTAATGAAAACTGTTTTTACTTCAAGATTTTGTCTCTGAGTTATTTTATCTTGTGTTGTTAAATCCTGCTTGATATTCTGATGACCATTTAAATTTTGTCTATATTTAAGTTCTGATTCTTTGTCAGCACTTACTCATCGAAATTATCTCGGTCATTTTTAACATGATTCATTTTCAGAATATTAATGTTGCAGTGAAAAATAATTCAATCAGTGCTAACGGTTTAAATTTTGAATTAAAACTGTGTCTCTTGATAACTGAAATGGTTTTTCCTTGAAACAAGGCAACTGGGTAAGTAATCATTCCTGTTTTCTCGAGCCCAGTAACTATCCGTTATTACTGCATGTCTGACAGGTGTCCAACGGTAACATTTTTTTTCCAGAGTCTAAGAACAACAGAGAGAAGATTTCTTTAATCTTTTATTTTCTTTATACTTTATCTCTCTTCTTACTTTTACTCTCTTTCTCATTCTTTCTCACGTTGGTTTTTCATACAGACATTATCTCAAACACCTAACAGGCATACTTGAATTTCAATATTTTTTTCACATGGCACCAAAGGATTTAATCATTGATGGAGCAAAGTTTGTTCCAAACAACTATGCTGCAATTCTTGATCATGCTGAAGCTCCATCTGAATTGCATTTTGTGCAAGATCTTCTTGCACATAGTGAGGTTGGGTACGCCTTAACTCAGCCTGAATTATTTTCAAGTCAACAAGTTCTGCGGTTCTGGAGGACTGGAGTTTTTGATGATGGTGGTAAACGAGGAACTCCCAGTATTATCTTCCAAGTGGGTGATTCATCCTATGTAGTCACTCCTGGTACAGTACGAAGAGCATTACATCTTCCAGAAGATTGTACCTTCTCTATACCAGAGGAATCAGAACTTCGGGGGTTAATGACTGATTTGGGATATGAAAAGAGTCTGACGAAACTTGGACAGTTGAAACGGGCTAATATCAGAAGAGAATGGAGTTTCTTCTTCGATTGCATCACCAAGGCTTTTGGCAACAAGTGTTCAAATTTTGATGCCATCCCAATTCTAAGTCAGCACATCGGGTATGCTATTATCCATCAAACTCATTTTGATTTTGCAACTGGAATAATTGGTTTTATTGGGGATAGGATGACAGAGGATCGAGATGTTGTTTATTTTGCTAGATTCTGTCAACTTATTTATACGTATTGTACTGCTGAACCCCAGTTAGTCAGCACTCAAACCCCACCTTTTAAGGTTGCAAAAAGGTACTTTAACGACCTGATAAATGCTGACACAAAGAAATCAATGGTGAGACAATTACAGATTCCTCAGTCTGTGAAACAGATTCTGGTAAATGCTGATCCTGCTACTTACAAATCTGTTTACTCAAATGTTCAACCAACTCACCATAACCAAAATCCATCAACCTCAGTACCTACCTCTCATTCTACTCAACCTACCCTCAGAACTTATCTCAAATCCTATCTCTCCACTTCACAGACTGCTCAACCTTCTTCTTCAGCACCTACTGTGAAGCCTACATCCTCTAAACCAAAGAGAACAAAGACTGTTTCTCACACATCTCAGAAGAAGAGGAGGATCACTTTGAGAGATGACTCAGATTCTGAGGAACCGATTCCTTCTTCAGAACCTGTGGTAAATGAAGCTGAGAAGGCAACTTCTCAGAAGGATTCTGCAATTGGGGGTTCTAGGCTTCTCAAGAGGCTTAGACGTATGACGGTTCCTGAAACTCCCAAGGAATCCAAATCAACAAGGAAGTACAAGAAACAGAGGGCACAAAGGCCAGTTTCAGATGATGAGGAGGAAGCAGCTAAGGAAGGGGATCAGGAATCTCTGATCTCACAAGACAAGGAATTTGCTCCAGTCACTTCTTCTCCATCAACTCCATCTCAGGAACCTGTATCTGACAAGGCTAATTCACCTTCTATGTCTCTTGTTGATCCAGGCACAAGTGCTGAAATTGATATTCAGAACCTGGTTGTGCCTGAAATACTTTTCTTAGAAGCTCCAACAGCAAATAATCCTTCCACAACACCTGTTACTGATGCTGTTCAAACTCCTGAGTTATCACTAACACCTTCTCTGCATCAAGATGCTGATGATCAGATTTTAGGTGAGCATCAGGATATGGCTGTTGATCAGAACTTAGTATCAGATCAGCAATTAGAGGATGTTGAAGCCTCCATTGCTACTCACACAGTTGTCTTATCAGAAGATACTGATTCTCTAAGTTCTGATGCTGCAAATGTTGGAGATACTGGTGAGGCTGCTACAACTGTAGATGCTGATGAAGCAGGTCCTTCAGGACATACTCCTCCACTGACTCTTCCTAAGTCTGAACTGGTAAAGGAGTTTGTTATTAGGGATGCACCAGTACCTTGGAGTGAAACTCCTGCAGGTCAGGAGTGGACTAAGGAATGGAACTCAGTTTCATGTGTTCCAAATGCTTTACATCTTGCTGAGCACTTGACTAAAGCTGATGAAATGTTACATTCTGATGATTTTAAAACCCAGCTTAGAGTCACTGCATTGAGTACTAAACATCTACAAGGTCTTCATTCCAACACTCATGCAGAGCTACACAAGATTCTGGAGAACTTTATCAAACAGGAACAAGTTTGGAAAATTGATAAAAAAAAGTTCTTCCAACCTACCATTGACAGGGTTGCTTATATTGAGAAAACTCAAGAGAAGCAACAAGCTCAGATTGATCAAATTCTGACAAATCAAGCTTCTCAGCAATCGCAACTTACTGAAATCCAGACCTCAGTGGAACTACTTATCTCTCTTTTATTACCTGCTGATGCCAAAAAGGGGGAGAAGGTAATTAAGTCCAAATGCAAAACCAACAAGTCACTGCAAGGAAAGGATGATGGAAAAGATGACCAAGGAAACTCTGGAATGGGTAGTGGTCATAGTCAAGGTAGAAGGTTTACATCAAGACAAGCTAGTCACAGAACAAGTTCTGATACTGGGAAAAGAATAAGTTCTGCTGCTAGTAAAAGGATAAGTTCTGATGAACTTCTAGATCTTGATGAGGAAATGTCAAGACAGTTATTTCTTCAAGAAAATCCAGGGATGGACTTGGAAAGTTTAAAGGAAGAAGAAGCCAGACTTAAATCAGAGAAAGTCACATCTAAATCTGAAGCTTCTGGTAAAAAGTTACTTCCAAAACCTAAAGGCATTGTGATCAAAGAAAGGATACATACTGAAGAAACTTTGGCTAGATCACAACCACAGATAGATCCAAGATCCAAGGGTAAAGAAAAGGTTGGTGAACCTATCAAGCCTTATGTACCTCCTGAGGAAGAAGAAATTAATGATGGAAAAGATGATCTTGCTCTGACTTCAAGAAAAGTTCTTAAAACAACCTCTGACATGGCTCAAGTTGTTCAGAGTCAAGAAATTGTAAGTTCTGATATTCAGAAGAAGCAAGTAACCTCTGACAGTGCTCAAGTTAACTTGATATCAGAAAATAAATCTAAAACACTCCTACCAGGATTCACTAAAGCAAAACAGACTCAATCTTTGAAGACTACTCCAAGTGGTTTTGAAGCAAGAGTAGTTACTGGAAAGGAAGCTAGAGATAAAACTGGATTGGGAAGTGCTGATGAAAGAAGAGTACACAACACTACCGATGATCCAACTTCCTTGAGTGAACCAGGTATTGGAGCAACTCCTGAAAGATTGAATCAATTGGAATCTGTACAAATGGTTTACCATACCTACTTGAAGGAACACATCTTGTTGTATTTCATGACAGATGGTAGGGTTTATTATATAAGACAAAATGCCATTCCATTGAAGTATTTTGAAGAATTGGAGCATGTACTTTTCTTACTTCAAGTGGATGACAGAATAACAGAGACTGCTGCAAACTACTTAAAAGAACAGATTCAGAGACAGAAAAGGCTTTATTCTGTTAAGTCTGACAGCAGATATGTTCCAAAGTACAGAAATCACAATGGTGATATTGTTGATATGAAGCCTAATACTGCACAGATTAGAACATATCTTGGTATTAAGGGGCTTGAATTCAATCTAGAGTCTAACAAAGCTTATGTCAAAAGACTAGATCGGGAGTTGAGAAAAGCAAAGATTAATGATCTCAGAGCTGCAATATTTCAAACTGGTGAAGATACTGCAGAGCTTAAAGATGTCAAACGGAGAATGATTGATGAACTCAGATATGTTGAGAAATGTTTGTTGAAGAATTATCTCAGAAGGTCAGAGAGATCAGAAAATGATGAAGCCAAGTCGAAGATCTACAACTGCTTAAATTCTGATATTTATACAGACCAAAGTTGTTATCAGAAGTTGAATTGGTAAAAGCTTTAAGGACTGTAAGTTGTAGTTATATTGTCTATTTCTCATGCATTTGTACTTAATGTTTTTGACATCATCAAATATCTGTTAAACTTGTATATTTTGCTAATTTACAAGTTGGGGGAGATTGTTAGATATATTTGATAATGTCATGGCTAATATGTTTTATGTTTAGATTTCAGATCTTATTTGAACAGGACAAATCAGTACTTAACTGATCAGTACTTATACTGGACGACAGAACTTAAGGGATATCAGTACTTATGTTATCAGGAGATAAGCATCAGGAGATAGATATCAGAACTTAAGTGCTGAAGGACGATCAGATAAGGACAGTAGCTGATTAAAGTTAAGAAGATCAAGATAAACATAAGAAGAGATATGCATGAAGAAGGAATTCCGTGAAGAATGGAATACTTGGAATAGAAGATATCTGATTGATATATTTTAGGAAGCAGAATTATATTCCATATCAATTAGCGATTATCTTGTAACTGTGTAGTATATAAACACAGACATAGGGTTTACACTATAAGTGTTATCATTATCGAGAATATTATTTACTATAACCCTAGCAGCTCTCGTGATATTTTGTTCATCACTGAGAGATAACAGTTCCAGATTGTAACAGAGTTTATTGTTTCAATAAAGTTTGTTTTCTGTTACATAAGTTCTTGAAGTTTGATTTGATTGTAATAAACACTGTATTCACCCCCTCTACAGTGAAAGTGTGACCTAACATATACACAACCATATATCATGACGTTGCACCTACACGACCTACTACTTCTCAACCTCCACCAACCCATCCTTCCAATACTCAACTAGCACAATCCTCTCAACTACAACCATCAGCACCTACTATTAGAACCTCACCTCTCAAGTCCAAATCTAAACCACACTCTGGTACATCTAAACAAGTGCCAGTTATGAAATCTGCTACACCATCTAGGCCCAAAACCAAAAGAACTATCTATGTGCATTAATCTCCATCAAGGAGAAGAAGAAAGTTGATTCTGAGAGATAAATCTGATGAGGATGAACAACTCCAGGTTCTTGCATCAGAACCTGTGACAGTAGAAGCTGAAGAGTCAACTCTTTAGAAGGAGAAAGCAGCTGAAGCTTCTGGCATTCAGAAAAGAAAGAGGTCTTCACATTCTGATACAGATCATGTCACCCCTCCATCTAGAAAATCAAAATCGAGGAAGACTAGAGCAGGTGTGCATATTGCACAAATTCAATCTGAGCATACTGAAGATGTTGAGGAAGGGGATCAGGAATATCTGATCTCATCATAACCTATTATGATTGAAGCCCTGCCAACAACTAAAGAAGTTCTAATTCAGGAATCTGAAATTCCTGAAGTCCACAGATCAGAACCTGTACAAGAATCTATGATTTCTCCACCTCACTCTCCATTCAAAGAAACTGCCTCAGTTGAAGATTTTAGGGGTGTCAAACGGATAATTCAGATACGGATTTGTCCATATCCGTATCCGTATCCAGAAACAAAAAACCGTATTCGGATCCGGATCCGCAAATTTTAGGGAAAAAATATCTGTATCCGTATCCGCCGGATATTATCCGGATACGGATAATATCCGGATCCATTTTTCCAAAAATAACCAAAAACTAAAATTACATTCTGAGACTAACTAAAAAATAGATTTTATAGCATTCAATATCAAATGTATAACTTCTAATTTAGCAACATACTTAACAGAAGCTAGGGCATTCATGCCAAAATTTTGGAACAAAATATCACTACTAAGTCTGCAATAATTTTTAAGAAGAAACAGTAGTAGTAGTAGTATTTCTTTGTCCACAGACCACAGCCCCATAATCAGCACGCTCTTTCCAATTTCTCCAGTAAAAGTAGAACCTGAAAAATGTTTACAAACAGCATTAGCAAATACTATCTTTTAATTAAGTTAAATAGGCTTACATTTTAGAACAAGTCAACGGGTTACTTCACCATAAGCTAATAATTTTTTTTAAATAACTCAACCCTAGTCATCGTTCCCTACAATATTTATCAATGTAGCACGACCAATGCAAACAGAGAAAAGCTAAGCATTCTAAGTTTAAATTTAAAAACATCCATAGGCATCAGGAAAGTCATGTCCAGATTTTTATTTTGAAAGACCGTAACATTAAAAAAAAGGCTCCCAATTGTAGTAGGAGAGCAACTAGTACAAGGAAGGGGAACAGACTCGAACAAACGAACAAACAAGGTAACAGGAAGGTGCCTTACTGCAAGGCATAGACTACATCAACCAGAAAGAAAACAGTAGACACTATTAACTCGAAACTACTCCTAAAACTTCATGACTGAAAACCCTTACTGACTTCAAGCAACAACAAAAGATTACTACAGTTTAGAAGCAAGACGGCATGGTCATGATATTTGTCCCCTGCATACTGAACATCAATCCAACATCTTTATAATGGTCAATCCTGGAATATCAGATCTATAATAAGCTTTGTGCTGACAGAACTGTGACAAGACTAATACCATTTTTGAATTAGCACAGATCTCGTTTTTCCTTGTTTAGCCAAAATATCAGCCTCCTTATTCCACCTTTTATTAACATAAACCAGGGATATATTGGGAAAAGAGAAGCACAGAGTTTTAATTTCTTCATATCCTTGCCTCGAATCTACAATCCCTGCTTTAGCATTTTAGAATAGATGATGGTTGAACAAACATTTTGGTGGCTTCACATATTCGATTATACAAGTAGGAATGTTTTTGCAATGTTCAAAGTGTGTAAAAGTTTGTACAAATCCAACAAACTGAACATATCAAAGCACCCTGTAAATAATCTATTCATCCAAGATTGGTCACAATTACAGTAGTTTACAAAGAAACCAAAAACTATACAATAACTATCACATATTGCAGAGAGATCAAGAACACAAGTAAAATGAATATTATAAACACTGGTCTATCAGAAGTCATTAATTACCTAATAGGAAGCAATTAGTACCAAAAATCTTATATTAAGCTAAAAATACTCATTTGGATCATATGGTTTTAAACAAAGAAATACCTTGTTCCATTATCGACTATTTAGCTACTACGATGTATGAATTGGAAAACTCGACTACAGTTAGATCTACAACCCAATCAAACAAGAAATAAATCATCAATTTGTTAGATTAAAAAACAAGAATAGAATCAGATTACATATCATATTTGGAAAAATTAAATCAATATACGAATTTACCTTATATGCTAATTGAATCCATGGTAAGATCTAGGTTTAGGATTTGGCCATTTAGGTTAGAAACGAATAAGAGCGTTGCTGGCTTGCTACGGCGGGTTTAGGATTGATCGATTGGAAGATACCCAGGTCACGAAGAGTCGATGATTAGGGATTTTAGATTAGGTAAACTCTTTAAGAATTTGTCGACCATGTATATAAAAAAATTGAATAATGTTTTTAAAGTAAATGTTGTAAATTGTAATATAAAAATATAAATATATAATAAAATTATATGATTACTATATTATTAAGTTATATCATATATGGAATATATATATATAATATACTCTCAGATACGGATATTTTCGGATACGGATACCCCTATATCTGTATCCGTATCCGTAATCACCGGATTCGAATAGGGATAATATCCGCTTTATTTCGGATATGGATAATATCCGCTTTTTTTCGGATACGAATACGATTTTTTCGGACGAATATCGGATTTTTTTAATTTTTTTGACAGCCCTAGAAGATTCAGAGTTAAGTCCTGATATTGATATTCCCAGGTTGAATATTCCAACTATTTTGTATCTGGAAGCACCACCAGCAAAAGAGTCAACTCCACATGTTTCTCCAATACTAAATGCTGAAATTCCTACTATACCAATTCTGGATTTGGAACCTGAAGATCAGAATTTGGAAACAGGTGAAGTTGCTACAGAATCTCCTTCAATTACACACACTCTGGTGTTATCAGAAGATGATGAGATTCCATCAAATTCTGGAGACATTGCTCCAGCAAGTGCTCCAGTCAATGCTCCAATTCTTGGCAAGGAGACACTGTTTAAATTTGATGAAGAAGATGCTCATATTCCTTGGGAGGACACTCACAGAGGAGTTCAATGGACAAAGAAGTGGAATGAACCTGACTTCATTCCCATCCCAACTGTTCTGACAGATCATGTTGCAAAAACTGATGAGTTACTGATAAATTCTGACTTCAAAACACAACTTAAAGTCACTGCTCTCAGTACTAAAACTCTTCAAGGTCTACACTCCAAGACTCATGCAAATGTTGATAAACTTCATGAAACAGCTGATAAGCTAGACATGATGCTCAAACTAGACAATAAGAGGTTTATCAGACCAATTCAAGAAAAAGTGGATGCTATTGAGCTTGTTCAAGACAAGCAGCAGGCCCAACTAGATAAGGTCTTACAAAATCAAGCTGCTCAACAAACTCAGTTAAATGAGATCCAATCTTCAGTGGAACTCCTTCTTTTTCTACTCTTGACAGATGATTCCAAAAAGAGGGAGGAGGTAGTTAAGTCCAAATGCTCAATTATCAAGGAACTGAAAAAAAGGATGATTCTGAAGATGACCAGGGAAACCCTAGCAAGGGTAAAGGTCAAAGTCAAGGAAAGCAAGTTAGCAGAATTCCTATTCAGAAAGTACATGATAGTAAGATTTCTGATAAATCTACTATTTAGAGGAGTGATAAGGAAGGAAAGAAGACTTCAGCTACAGATCAAACTTTGTTGCTCACAAGTTCAGAAATTGAAGATCAAGTTCTGATAGCAAGTTCTAATAATCAAATTCTTATGACAAAGTCTGATGTTCTCATTCAAGGTGGAAGTCAAGACTCGAAGAAATTCATGCAAACCTTAAATTTCATGGGAAAGAAGGCAACCTTCTTTTATAAGGATCCTAAGATTCAAGCCTTAGATGAGGAACTTGCAAAGACTCTGTTCCTTAAGGATAATCTAGGAGTGAATTTAGAGGAACTTAGAGAAGAAGAAGCAAGATTTAATGCTGAAAAGTCAAAACTATAGTCTAAAGCTTATAATGCAAAGAAGCCTCCCAAACCTAAGGAGAAAGGTATAGTAATAAGAGAAAGATATGCCACAGAGGTTCCTAGATCAAGGACTAGATCTCAAACTACTACTGATCCCAAAGACAATGGAAAAGGAAAAGTTAGGGAGAAAGTCAAGAAACAGAAGATGAAGATTCCTCAAATTCTGATGGATCCTGTGTGCAAGATGGTTCAAGTCTTTGATGATACTGTTGCTGAAGATGAAATAGTTGAAACTCTGAAGAGAAAGAGGGTGACAGAAGAATCTAAGACAACCTTTGACATAGCTCAAGTTGTTCACAGTGAAGATATTTCAGAATAGCAAGCTACAGATGAAACTGCAAATCCTGACCAATTCATCAAGACATCAACCTTTGACACTGCTCAAGTTGACATAGACAGCTTAACACTTGATCAGAAAAAGAAGCTGATATGGAACAAAGCTACTCCAGTGGAACCTAAGACCAATCTAATGTTGAATCAGCTTGTATCTTTTGGGGTTAGACCTAAACAAGTTAAAGACAAGTCTAAGTAAGGTTCTGACAAAGAAAAGAGACAAATAGGAGTAGAAGTTACTCTCAGAGATCCTTTCATTTTGACAGACAAACCATATAAAGAAATCAAATAAAATCACCTTGATAAAATGTTGTCTGCTCAAATTGTCATGGATACTCATGATGAATCAGAAGTTAAATAAAAATTGATCCTGTTTCTCAATGATGGCAGAACTTACAGAGTAGCAGATTCTGATGTGCTAAAGAAGTCTGTCAAAGAGCTTTAACATATTCACTACCTTCTGGAAGTAAAATCTGATGTTACAAGAAGATGGTCAGATTACATTTTGAAGGCTATAAGAGATCTTCTTAGAATTTCTGGTGCAAAAGCTTCTGAATACATTCCAAAAATTACTGAAGATGATGGAAGGGAAGTTTCTATGAAGAAGAAGTCTGCCAAGATTGAAGTAATTCTGAAGGGAAAGTGTTTATGCTACAATGAAGAATCTTCACATCCCAGAGTTATCAGACTTGAAGATGGGCTTGAAAGAACATCAATTCCTGCACTCAGAGCAGCCATTTATCAGACTGGTGATAATGAAGATGAAGAACTGATGCAAGTCAAAGCACAGTTAGTTGAAGTTCTGAGAAATGCTGAGGACAAGCTGGTAACAGACTTTACAAGGAATCACTATGGATTCAGATTGATCCAGTGATATTGGTAAAGTTACATGTACTGTAAGTTGTATTTAGCTGTTTAAAATAATATCTCGTTGCATTTGTACTTAAATGTTTTTTACATGATCAAATTTGTTAACTTGTATATTTTTCATAATTTATAAGTTGGGGAAGATTGTTAGATATATTTGTGATGTCATGTCTAATCTGATTTGTTTAGTTTCAGAACTTAGTATCAGAACTTAACTGGAAATCAGAACTTACTGAAGACTGGAAGTTATCAGAACTTAAGGCGTCAGAACTTATATCAGGATTTAAGTGCGGGTACACTTCAGATAAGGAAAGCAGCTAATTTACAGGAGAGGATCTGGATTAAACAAGTAAAGATATGCATGAAGAATTGGACAGCTATAGGACTGCAATAGATAATCTCTGATTGATGTATTCTAGGAAACAGGATCATTATCATATCAATTAGGAGATATCTTGTAATTGTGTAGTATATAAACATAGATTAGGGTTTCCACTAGAAGTGTTATCATTCACGAGAATATTATTCATTGTAACCCTAGCAGCTCTTAGTGATATTATACATCACTGAGAGAGTAGATTAAACCTACTGTAACAGAGTTTGATATATTGAATAAACTTGTTTTCTGTTACATACTTATGTTTATAATCGAATTGATTATAAATACCATATTAAACCCCCTTCTACAGTATCATTGAGGCCTAACACACTCATCTGACTCTTATCGAGAACTAGACAGTGACTTATCGAGATGTCAAATAAATGCCCAGTTTGTCCTGAATGGACTGAATTTTTTTCAATTTTATTTTAATAAATCAAAATAAAATTAGAATGATTTTATGTCAAAAGTAATTTACTAAAATAAATAATTAAATTATTCAATTTCTAAGTTATCGAGAAGTCTAAAATGTATATTTGTAGAGAACTCTATGAATCAACATATAACGAGATCTCTACAAGAGTTATCGAGAAGTCATAATGAGGCTTGTCGAGAAGTCCTTCGAGAAGTCAGGAAAAAGACTTATCGAGAACTCTATCGAGAAGTCTCAAAATGACTTATCGAGAAGTCACTTAGACTTATTAAGAACTCAGTTCTCAATATACTTTTGTTCTATTTAGTTATATCTTATATTAATTTCACACACTGAAAATGTGAATTAACATTTAGACATTTTTTCTCAGAATTTGAAAAAATCCAAGTTGAGTTTTGAATTTTGAAAAATAAATATACAAAAAATTGTTAAATATTTATAAATCATATTCCAGTTAACTTTCAAGTAAATGAAATTAATTTTGATTCATTAGAAGTTAATCTGCTGCAACATATTAGTTGAGTTCTTGCCTTTAGGACGGAGAATTTAACATTCCAATTTCACCAACAAGTCTAGTGAAAGTTTCTTCATCCAAAGGTTTAGTGAAAATGTCAACTAATTATTTCTCTGTAGGAACAAAAATGAGCCCAATAGTATCATTTGCAGCATGTTCTCTAATAAAATGATACCTTACATCAATGTGGGTTAGTACTAGAATGATTAATTGGATTATCAATAATAGATATAGCACTAGTATTATCACACATAATTGGAATTTTGTGTAACACTAGGCCATAGTTCATTAATTGATTTCTAATCCAAATCACTTAGGCACAACAACTTCCAATAGCTATGTATTCAGCCTCAGCTGTGAAAGTTGACAAAGATCGTTGTTTCTTACTGTACCAAGATACAAGTCTTTGACCAAGAAATTGACAGCTTCTATTAGTTCTCTTTCTGTCAACCCTGCATCCAGCAAAATCTACATCTGTGTATCCAACAGCTTCAAATCCAGTTCTCTTAGGATACCATAATCCCAAGTTTGGTGTTGCCTTTTAAGTATCTGAAAATTCTTTTCACAACCATCAAATGTGATTCCTTTAGATTGGATTGAAATCTTGCACACAGACATATTGCAAACATAATATCTGGTCTACTAGAAGTTAAGTACAATAAAGATCCAATCATTCCTCTATAACCTGAAATGTCTACACTTTTCCCTTTCTTATCTTCATCCAATTTTGTAGTTGTATACATGGGTGTTAATGCGGGTGAACCATCAACCATTCCAGATATCTTCAATAAATCTTTGACATACTTGGTTTGGCTGATGAAACTTCCATCACTTCTTTGACTGACGTGAAGTCCAAGAAAGTAACTTAATTCTCCCATCATGCTCATCTCATATTCACTCTGCATGAGTCTTGAGAATCTTTGACAAAAAATTTCATTTGTAGAGCCAAAGATAATATCATCCACACATAGATTTGAACTAGGATCATATCATCACCATGCTGCTTGTAGAATAGAGATTTCTCAATTGTTCCTCTAGTGAATCCATGTTTTAGCAGAAATTCTGACAATATGTCATACCAAGCTCTAGGTGCTTGCTTTAATCCATAGAGAGCCTTTAGTATTTGATAAACAAAATCTGGAAATTCTGGATCTTCAAAGCTAGGTGGTTGTTGCACATAAATTTCTTCCAACTCACCATTAAGGAATGCACTCTTTATATCCATTTGATATACTTTAAAATTTGAGTGTGAAGCAAGTGTAAGAAAGATCCGTATTGCTTCAAGTCTTGAAACTGGAACAAAAGTTTCATCATAATCAATTTTTTCTTCTTGTGAGTAGCCTTTTGCAACCAACCTTGCTTTTTTGTTATAATTTTATTTTCATCCATTTTGTTCCTGTACACCCACTTTGCTCCAATTATACTTCTGTTCTTTGAGGCAGGATCCAACTTCTAAACTTTGATTCTCTCAAATTGATTTAGCTCTTCTTGCATGGCAGATATCCAGTCAGGATCAAGTAGAGCTTCCTCGGTTTTTTTAGGCTTAATTTGTGAAAGAAAGCATGTATGTAGACATTCATTTGTAGTTGCACTTCTATTCCTTACTCCAGCATTTGGATCACCAATAATTGCATCTCTTGTGTGACTCATATCCCATTTTCTGGTGTGATTGTGTTGACTTGAATTTTCTGCATTTTTTTCACCATTGGCGTGACTTGCAGAACTTTCTTCTCTTTCTCCCCCTGAGTTTGTGCTATCAAATTCAGGTGTATGAGATGAGTTTTCATTCCCATGATTTACTTGCTCAGTTGACTCTTCATTCAATTTGTTGCTTGTGTTGATCTCAGCTTCATCTTCAGAATGAATATCAATGTTTAGATTTTCAAACTTAAGGGCTTTAACTTCATTTTCATCAAGGCACTCCAAGCCTAGACAATTGTCATCATTAAAAGTCATATATGTGCTTTCCATAATTTTCTTATGTTCAAGCGCATAGACTCTGTAGGCAGTTCTTTCCAATAAATATCCCAGAAAAATTGCTTCAAAAACTTTAGAGTCAAATTTTCCCACATATTCATAGTTGTCTTTTAGAATAAACACTTGCTTCCGAACACATGCAGATGCTTCACAGTACGCTTTCATTTTGATAAGATTGAGTAGGGTGACTTGCCAAGATTTTTATTGATGAGATATCTATTTTAAGTGTAGCATGCAATGTTGACAACTTCTTCCAAAAACTTGTTGGCAAATTGGCATCTTGCAGCATTGTTCTAGCAGCTAAGGTGTTCTTGCAGCTGAGAACTCTTGAACAATACCTTTATCTTTGCATAATTCATTTAAAATTGCATTCCTCAATTTTATGCCATTGTCACTCCTCAATCTCTTCACACAATTTTGATCTTCAGCCTGCTTCTTAATTTTTTTAATGTGCTCAATAATCTTGTGTGGAGTTTCATCCTTAGAATGCATAAACTCTACCCATGTGTACCTTGAGTAGTCATCCACCATCACAAGTGCATATTTCTTTCTTGAAATAGATAAGACATTAACTGGTCCAAACAGGTCCATGTGAATAAGTTGCAGTGGTGCACTTATAGAATTCACAACTTTAATTTTGTGACTGGACCTTTTCATTTTGCCTTTTTGACAAGCCCCATAAACTTCATCTTGAGCAAATTCCAAGTTTGGCATGTCTCTCAATAATTCCTTTTTCACCAAGGTATTGATTGCTTTGTAATTCAGTTGAGAAAGTTTCTTGTGCCACAGCTTGATTTGCTCATTAGATGCTTTAGTGTAGAAGCAACATATACCATCCTTATTTGCTGAGTATAAATCTGCTAAAAACAAGCTTCCTTTTCTTGCTCCTTTTAAAACAACTTTACCAATCTTTTTGCTGATAATTGAGCAGTCTCCTTTCTCAAATGAAACCTTGAATCCTTTATATGTGAATTGACTGACACTCAGGAGATTCACCTCAAGACCAGCTACCAGTGCTAAATCTTCAATGACAAAATTTCCAAAATTTAACTTGCCATATCCCATTGTGAATCATTTGATGTTGTCTCCAAAAGTCACCAATGGGCCAGCCATCTCCTCAAATTGTGATAGTAGGGCCTTATCACCAGTCATATGTCTGGAGCATTGTTGTGCAAGACATGCATGTACTTTAACAAGACTAAGTCAAATTGACAACCCTAAATAAGTTATATTGTAATCTTAATTCGCATTTTGTATTTGTAACATTAAAGTCTGTAAAAATGTCAAAGAGCATACTGGAGTCTTTTTCCTTTAAACAATATCAAGCCTAAGAATTCTATCTGGAAGAAGATCAAGAAGATCATGCCTTAGAAGAATTGTGAAAAAGCTTGGAGTTGAATAAATCTATTTTGGGAAAAATGTTCTAAGTCAAGATCTCTACAAGTCACAGGTTTAGTGTTATAGAGACGTCATTCGAGAACTCCAAATGACTTATCGAGAAGTCAGGAAAGCTATTAGAGAACTCAGAGTTATCGACAAGCCAAATTGAAGACGTAAAGATTGGAGATATCGACAAGTCATTTCTTCACTAGAGAACTCAGAGTTATCGACAAGTCAACATTCATTAGAGAAGTCTGAGTTATCAATAAGTCAAATTCCACTAGAGAACTCAAAGATATCGATAAGCCAAAATTCACTAGAGAACTCTGAGTTATCGACAAGTCAAATTTGACTAGAGAACTTTGAGTTATCGATAAGTCAATAAGCCACTAGAGAACTCAGAGATATCGATAAGTCAAAGTGAAGATATGAAGACTAGAGATCTCGACAAGCCAAATTCTCCTATAGAGAACTGATAGGGATAAATAAATCCTGATTGAATAATTAAATATTGCATTAATTGTACAAGGTGTGGGTTGCTAGGCCCAATAAGAAGATGTATAATATTCAGACCAGAAAGGTTAACACGTTGATCAGGCCTGATGGACCAGATCAGGCCTGATGGAACAAAGAAGGCCCAAAGCCCTGATTATTTATTAATTTCGTAATTAATAAATAAGGGAGAAAAACAGCTATCAAGATAAGTCCTAATGGGGATATAAATCCTTGTAGATTGGCCTCCAAGGAACCTCATGGGATAAGGAATCAGCTTCCTACTTCCTAGGACTCCTAGGTCTATCCTAATTCAGAGACTTGACCACCAAGTCTCCTATACCAAGTCCAATTCAAGGACTCCCACATCTATATAAGGGGCCTCACCCCACAAATCAGAACTACGTTTTTTGACTTGATCCTTGGCAATCAGCAAGGTACGTAGGCATCTTGTTAAGGCAGATTGAGTCACGAAACACAGGAGCAGTCAAATCGAGCCTTGAAGCTCACGTTCCTTAGTACTAAATACAGCAGTTATATATATTAGTTTTTAATCCATAACATTTGGCGCCGTCTGTGGGAAAGCACAACAACAACCATGGCGAGAACACGGAGAATAATTGGAGCCCTGGAGGAAGGAACACCATCAGGGACAACCCAGGTGATTTCGTCAACCGTGGAGATTCCTCCCCACTCAACTTATGCATCTACTCAAGGGGAAGCCCAGATAGGGGCAACTCAACCTCAGCCACAAGGGACGACTCCCCCGACTATTCAAGGTACGAATCCTCAAGTTCAACAAGTACATGTACCTGTGACTTCTCGACCCGTCGGGTATGAATATTCAACTGTTGTTACTACTAACCCCCCTTATGGGATGCCCCTTTGCCCCGAGGTTGGAGGAATTAGACATGCTGGGCGAAGTAAAGCACGAGGGCAATCGCCCCCTATATACGAGGTTTGGCTCCTATCCCCGAGGATCGGGAATTTTCCGGTCCTTATACTGAGAGAGACTCCGAATCTTCGGATGATGAAGTAGCCCCAAGGAGGAGGCGTCTTGGCAAAGAGCCGATGGCCGATGGAAGACAACGCCCTCAAAGCACCCAAGGGGCGAATCTCCAAGAAGTGCAGGAAAGGATCAGGGCTCATGAGGCTGAAATCCAAAGGCTGAGGCGCGACTTAGAAGCTCACCAGGCCACCAGATACCCCCTAGGGGGAGAAATCCTCCTCCTGTCATAGACCTGGATGGTCCGGTACGGAGAAGGGCTGTTGTCCCAAGAACTGATCCAAGCAATCTCCTTCCCCTTGGAGATCCTGATGATCCTACTCCTCCCTTCACTGAAGAGATAATGAATGCCCATATCCCAAGGAAGTTTAAGATGCCAACCATCAAAGCCTATGATGGCACGGGAGATCCCGCTAATCATGTTAGGACATTCTCTAATGCACTGTTGTTGCAACCCGTGAATGATGCTATAAAGTGTCGGGCCTTCCCTCAAACCCTGTCGGGTATGGCTCAAAGATGGTACAGTCGCTTGCCCCCAAACTCTATTGGGTCATTCATAGAATTAAGCCAGGCTTTTATTAAGCAATTCATCAGTGGAAGAGTTCATGAGAAAAGTTATGCATCTCTTATGAGCATTGTGCAGGGAGCAAAGGAATCCTTGAGAGATTACCTGAATCGTTTCACAAAGGAGGCTTTAAAAGTCCCAGACCTTGATGATAAGGTAGCCATGATAGCACTGCAACAAGGAACTAGGGACGAGTTCTTTAAGATGTCTTTGGCCAAACACCCCCTGAAAGCATGTTGCAGCTCCAGGAGAGGGCAGGGAAGTATATTAAAGTTGAAGAAAGCATGAGGAAGACCGTAGTAAGTAATGAGCCCACTGGAGGCAAGAAGTGAAAAACTGATCTGGAGTATATCGCTAAGGACAAGTATCCTAGAACCGAGCAAAACCCTGATTCAACCCCCAAGAAGGGAGGACTTGGGCAAAAGTTCACCGAATACGCTAAGCTGAATGCTCCTAGAAGCCAGATCTTGATGGAAATCAAGAAAGATCGAGATATTCGTTAGCCTAAGCCCCTGAAGGTTGATCCTACCAAGCTATACAAAAGCAAATATTGCAGATTTCACAAAGATGTTGGCCATGACACCGATGAGTGTAGGTAATTGAAAGACGAAATTGAGTTTCTGATTCGAAAAGGAAGATTGAACAAATATACAGGAGAAGGAGGGGATAGAAACAATAACGTGAGAAGGAACTTCGATGATCGAAGGAAAGACCAAGACGATCAGGGGCGAAACCCCTAGCCTAGAGGGCCATTTATAAACACAATTTATGGAGGGCCAAGACCTCGAGGGCCTGTGATAAACACGATCTTTGGAGGCCCAACTGCTGCTGGATTGTCCAAAAATTCCAGAAAGGCATATACTAGAGAGGTTATGCATATTGTTGGAGAAGCCCCGAAGAGGGCCAGGACAGGAGTAACATTGGCTTTTGACGATTCTGACCTAGAGGGAGTAAAGTTTCCTCATGACGACCCGCTGGTCATAACATCGGTAATAGGAAATAGCCCGGTCAAGAGGGTCCTTATGGATAACGGTGCTTCAGTGGATATCTTGCTCCATGACGCTTTTCTAAGGATGGGGTATAACGACTCCCAGTTGACACCAACCGATATGCCGATATATGGATTTGCAGGAGTGGAATGTCCCGTGGAAGGGATAATCAAGTTGCCAACCACCATAGGTCATGAACCAAGGCAGGCAACGCAGATGTTGGACTTTGTGGTAGTAAAGGCTAGTTCAACTTATAATGCTATCATGGGGAGGACAGGGATACATGCCTTCAAGGCAGTCCCTTCTTCCTACCATTCAGTTATGAAGTTTCCCATCTGGAATGGGATTGGAGAGGAAAAAGGAGATCAAAAAATGGCTAGAAGCTGTTATGTGGCCTCTTTGAGGGCAGATGGAGTCGGGGGGCAGGTTCTTCCTATTGAAGATATGGATGTCCGAGAAAATGATTAGAAGAGTGGGAAAGCTAGCAGAAGACTTGGTTTCGATTCCTTTAGACCCCGAGAATCCTGAGAGGATGACTTTCATTGGAGCCACATTAGAGGAGCCCCTTAGAGGGAAGTTGGTGAAATTTTTGCAAGAAAATAGTGATGTGTTTGCATGGTCAGCAGCTGATATGCCAGGCATAGACCCGGAGCTGATTACTCACAAGTTAAACGTGGATCAAAGCAGGAAGACAGTGAAATAAAAGAAAAGAAATTTTGCCCCCGAAAGACAAGAAGCTATAAAACAGGAAGTAGAAAAGCTCTTAGAGGCTGGTTTTATTGAGGAGATTCAATTTCCGGAATGGTTATCAAACCTTGTAATGGTGAAGAAGGCTAATGGGAAGTGGAGGATGTGTATAGACTTCACTGACCTGAATGATGCATGCCCTAAAGACTGTTTTCCATTGCCAAGGATTGATACTTTGATTGATGCCACTGCTGGGCATGAGATGCAGAGTTTCATGGATGGATTTAGCGGATATAATCAGATTAAGATGCACAATGATGACATTCCAAAGGTATCATTTATCACTGACTTTGGTGTTTATTGTTATCTTGTTATGGCATTTGGTCTTAAGAATGCAGGAGCCACCTATCAAAGGTTGGTAAATAAAATTTTTAAGGATCTTATTGGTAAGACTATGGAAGTCTATGTTGATGACATGTTAGTCAAGATTCTAGTAAAGACTGATCATATAACTCATTTGAGGGAAGCTTTTGAGGTCCTGAGGTACCACAAGATGATGTTGAATTCTACGAAGTGTGCTTTCGGAGTAGGATCTGGAAAATTCTTGGGATTGATGGTCTCAAAGAGAGTAATTGAGGCTAACCCCGATAAAATAAAGGCAATCCTGGACATGGAACCACCAAAAACTGTTAAGGATGTTCAGAAGCTCACATGAAGGGTTGTTGCGCTAGGACGATTCATCTCCAAGTCAGGAGACAAGTGCCTATCATTCTTTAAGTCATTAAAAAATATTAAGGACTTTGTATGGAGCGAAGAAAACCAGAAGGCTTTCGAAGAACTGAAGCAATATATGGCGCAGGCCCCGTTGTTGGCCAAGCCAGTTTTGAGTGAAGTTTTATTCTTGTACTTGGCTGTTTCAGAGAGTGCCTTGAGCGCAGTGTTGGTTAAGGAGGAACGGAAAGTCCAGAAACCCGTATACTATGTCAGCAAAATTATGCATGGTGCTGAATTGAATTATTCAACTATTGAGAAATTTGCTCTAGCATTGGTAATGGCTTCGAGAAAGCCGCGTCCTTACTTTCAGGCTCATCAGATTGAGGTGCTAACAAATCAGCCACTGAGAAATATCATTCACAGTCCCAGGCAAGTGGGAGATTGATTAAGTGGGCAATAGAGCTGGGAGAGTTCGATCTCAAGTATAAGCCGCGAACGGCAATAAAAGCCCAGGCGCTAGCTGACTTCGTGGTGGAGTGTACCATACCCAACCAAGAAGTCAGGGGGCAGGGAGATACCACACCACAAGACAAGGGAGTCGATAATGGGGACAAAGAGAAGGATGTTAAGGAGAAAGACTATTGGGTTCTCTATTTTGATGGAGCATCAAAAACAAATTCTAGTGGAGCAGGATTGGTTTTACAAAGCCCTGACGGGTTCTTAGTTGAGGATGCTATGAAGCTAGACTTCCCAACCAAAAACAATGAGGCGGAATATGAAGCCCTGATAGCTGTCCTTGGCCTAGCTGGGACACTTAGATTCAAAAACTTAAAGGTCCGTGGAGACTCGAAGCTGATCATATCCCAGGTAAAGGGAGAATTTGAGGCAAGGGATGATACGATGGCTAAGTATGTCCGCCTAGTAAGGGCTGTGATGACCCAATTTAATGAATGCCATGTTGAGCACATTCTAAGGGAGGAAAATTCTAAGGCAGATGCATTATCAAAGTTTGCTTCATCTGAGATAGAAGAAAGTTCAGGAAGTGTGTACTTCCGTGTTTTGAAGACACGAAGCATAGATGTTAAGCTTGTGGCTCCTATAGGCCTGGGGACATCATAGATTGATCCCATTGAGGCTCACATTCAAACTGGTTGGTTGCCAAGCGATGCAACTGAAGCACGGAAGTTAACTGTTCGGGCACTAAGGTACACTTTGGTAGATGGGATTCTGTACAAAAGATCTTTCGTGGTTCCTTACTTAAGGTGTCTCGGGCCCGATGAGGCACGCTTGGCTCTTGAAGAAGTGCATGAAGGTATTTGTGGACAACACTTGGGGGGCAGGGCCTTGGCTCATAAGATAACTCGTCTAGGCTTTTATTGGCCAGAAATGATGGCTGATGCCAAAGAAAATGTGAAGAAGTGTGACTGCTGTCAGAAGCATGCACCTGTTGTTAGACAACCTCCTGAGATGCTGACCTCTATCAACTCGCCCATTCCCTTTGCTATGTGGGGGATGGATATTCTGGGGCCTTTCCCTATGGCCACGGCACAAAGGAAGTTTCTGATTGTAGCCATTGATTATTTCACCAAGTGGATTGAAGCCAAACCCTTGGCCAAAATCACAACTAAGCAGGTTGCACAATTCCTGTGGGAAAACATTATGTGCCTATATGGAATTCCCCGTATCCTCGTCACTGACAATGGAACACAATTCAACAATGAGGAATTCAAGAAGTATTTTGAAGAAAATGAAATTGAGTTACGGTTCACCTCTATGGCTCACCCACTAGCCAATGGGCAAGCGGAAGTTGCAAATCGAATAATCCTGGATGGACTAAAGAAGAGGATCGAGAAGTCAAGAAATAATTGGGTGGATGAGATACTTCCCATATTATGGGCCTATAGGACTACCTGTAGAGTCACGACAGGAGCAACTCCCTTCATGTTGGCATATGGGGCAGAAGCAGTAGTTCCAGTGGAGATATCACATTCCTCTCCAAGGATTCAGGCTTTCAATGCAGAAGAAAATGAAGAAGGGCAGAGGTCAGCCCTGGATCTAATCGATGAAGTGCGAGATAAGGCACATGCAAAGATAGTAGAATATTAGAAAAAGGCTTCATTCTACTACAACCTAAGGGTTAAAGAAAGGTTTTTCAAACAAGGTGATCTAGTCTTGAGGAAGATAGAAACATCTGGTGTAGGACAAAAAGGGAAGCTTACCCCGAATTGGGAAGGGCCGTACAGAGTCAAGAGTGTTCAGGGTAGAGGAACCTACAAGCTAGAGACTTGGCATGCACAAAACCTGAAGGTTTACTATGTGTAGGGCAGCTGGATACGATTCTCACTTGTCAGGATGACGAGTAGGTTGAAAAGCACCTTGAAGCTTTGCTTGCTTAGGATTTATATGTTCTAGTTTTATTACGAAGTTTATTAAGACTTGTGTAAGGGATGAATCCCGGACAATTTATGAAATTCATGAGTTCTTCAAAGTATGTTTATGGCCTAACAAGTAAAAACCAAATACATGGATGCAAGCATAAAAGGTGATAAATAAAATAGATCGGATAAATATTATAAGAAGTTCGATAAATAAAGTCTCGAAAATAAGATAAAGAAAACAAGCCACGCAGGGCTGAATAACCTCTAAGGAGCTGAGGTACCCTCGGCATCCATATCATCATCCTCTCCGCTCTCGCTGGATGTCTCTGTCGTCTCGGAGGAGGAGGAGGAAGAGCTATCGTCCTCAGCAGGTCTGGAAGAAGACTCGGGAGGAGGAAGGAGTGGATCCTGAGGAACATGATCCGAGACAACTACTCGGGTACGAAACCTCTGTAGCAAAGCCTCGTCATCAGGGCAGACATAATCCGTCGGGTTAATATCAGGACAAGCCTCGTTCACGGTCCCAAGGGCCGTGTCCCAACCAGTCCTAAAAAACCCGGGAAAGACTTAATCATCCCTAATCCTCATGGACTGGGCAAACTCCTCCAAGTCCAAATAGTTGTCTATAGCTTTATCCTTCTCCGCCCGAAGTACCACCAGCTCGGCGTTAGACTCCCCGAGTTCTTCCTCCTTGCGCTTGAGCTTCTTCTCCAGGGTAGCATACTTCTTCTGTTGCCTCCTAAGGGCATTATCGGCCTTATCAGAAGCCCGCTTCCATGACTCGGCTTGCCTTACAGCGCCTTGAAACTAGGCGTTAGACTGAAACAAAGCAATCAGCAAAGTATAAGGCAAGAAAATGCTACAAGAATGAAAGATAAGTTCAAAAGAGAGGAGGCATACCGAAGCCAGAGACTGAGCTCCCATGAGATTAATCCTCTCAAGGTCAGGGGTGGCCACCACGTCAGTAAAGTCCTTGGGAGTCATGCTATGGTAGGACCAATCCCAAGCATGCTTCGTGGAACCAACCACGGTATCCCATCGGCAGAATCCCCAGAGAGGCTGAAAGGCGCCTGTGGCAGCAGCAGTAGGGGCAGCAGCAGTGATATGAGCATTATGGCCCTCAACTCCTTCAGTTGAAGCCTCCCCCATAGGCTCCTTGTGCTTTCTCAAGAAGATAGGCTCTGTCGCCTTTCCCCGGGTGTCTAGGCCTGTGAGCCGAGCTTTCTTCATCCTAGCAGTCTCTTCAACAGGAGGAACATTGTCCTCGTTATTCTCCTTAGCAGCTGCAAAACAAGGCAAAAAAATAAAATAAGTGATGTTAATAATGCATGAAATGAAATAAAGATGATAAGGGAAGGAAAATACCCTATTGAGAAACAGAGGATAGTCCCACGTGAATGAGGGAGAACTCCTCTAAGAGAGTCCAGCTGGTAGTAGTACCGTTATCCTGAGTAAGCCCATTATAAATAATAGTTTCCTCAGGAGTTAAGTGAATGGATTTGAGGCTACCATCACTGACCTTCCCGAAGGAAGATCGGAAGAGTGTGCCCCAGTCACCATTCTCCCAACGTAACCCAACGAAACTATTCCTCCAATTTTGGTTGTTGTCAGGAATGGAGGCGCTGTTAAAGATATGTTTACTTTTGGGCCTTTGCTTAACATAGACCCAACCACAAATACTGGAAGAGCTATTATAGCACTGAAAGACCTTCCTAAAAACAGCTATGGAAAGGGGAAAACCCTCCCTAAGGCAGCAGACCATAAACATAAAATGTTCCTCCAAGCATTTGGAGGAAGCTGACACGAGTTGATTTGTAAATCAGCTAAAAGATGAGGAACAAAAGGGTGGAAAGGAAACCTAAGCCTAGCATTAAGGGCATCTGGGTAAATAAAGAGAGTGTCGGGTCTCCAATGGCAATTACGGTCACCACCAGAGACTGGAACTAATCTAAGAGGAGGAAGGACATTATAACGTGCATTTAGTTTATCGAAATCTATGTTGTGCCAAGTATTACAATGATTAAAAGAATCGAGATGTGCAGTAGAGGGATATTCATCCCCCCTAGTGTTAATCATATCGATTAAAGACATATACGAAGAACGGATCTCGATATCCTTACCTCGTTTTGAAGCCGAGGCTATCTTTGCCGCCCTCTCGGAACTCTTGTCAGCCATTAGTAAGCTGGAAAAAGCCTAAAGTTGGAAAACTAAGGGAGGGGATTTGAGAGAGGAAAGGTTAGAAGGAAGGGGGAGGGATGAGGAGAAGTTATGAAATGAGTAGAGAGGTGAAATGAGAGGTGTGGAGAAATCAAACTCTCACCCCACCTTTATATAGCCAAGGAAGGGGGATAATGGGCCTTAAAAAGCCCATTTGGGCCCAAAAACTAGAAGGTTCTGGAATTATCCAGAGAATTCCAGTAAAAAACAAAAGAAAAACTTAAGTTTTTAGGAGATTCTGGAAGAATTTGGAAGAATCCTAGAAGAGTTTGGAATTTGGGCTCGGAAATGAGGCCCAATTCTAGAAAAACCTTGAAAAAGTCAAGCCCGGTTAAGGGCCCAAGTATTTAAAAAGCCCAGGTAAAAAGGCCTCTGTATTAGGCCCAAGTGATTTTAGGGGTAAAAAAGAAAAACCCATTAGGAGGGTTGGCCCAAGAAAATTTAGCCCAGATTTAAGGGCCCAAATCTAAAGTATATGCAAAAAATCATTATGTAAATATTCCTGACCCATTCGACCAGAAAACATAAAGAAATCCTGGTCGAATGGCTTGAGGTCGAATCCCTGTCGATCAAGGCTAAAACAAAAGCCTTAATTCGACCAGAAAGAAGATCCATTCGACCAAGAAACACTAGGGAATCCTGATCGAAGCTCCTGAGGTCAAAGTTTTGTCGATCAAGGCTGAAAAATAAGCTTAATTCGACCAGAATTTAGACTTATTCGACTAGAAATCAAGAGAAAATCCTGGTCGAACCAATCCTGTTCGAAATAGCTTCGACGAATGCAAGAAAGAGGGTTAATTCGGTCAGAAACACAAGAATCCTGACCGAAAGGGACGAAAATCCTAGTCAAAAATTCCTAGTCGACAAAAAAAAAAATTCTGGCCAAAATTCGACCAGGATTCCTGATCGAATGCATCCTCCTCGAAAAGCCTTCGACCAAGGCACAGCAGAGGTTAATTCGACCAGGATCCTGGTCGAACAGGATTCCTGGTCGAAATCTGTATAAAAAAAAGGAAAAAGGGGGAGGAAAAAGAAGGAAAAATTCCTGGAAAATTACAGAAAGATAAGGAAATTCCTCAAAATATTTTCTGAAAAATGCTAATATTTTCAGAAATAAGGAATAAATCCAGAAAAATAAGGATAAATCCCAGAAATTAAGGGAAAAATCCAGTAAAATAAGGATAAATCCCAGAAATTAAGGGAAAAATCCAGAAAAATAAGAATAAATCCCAGAAATTAATGGAAGAATCCAGTAAAATAAGGATAAATCCCAAAAATTAAGGGAAAAATCCAGAAAATTAAGGATAAATTCTAGAAATTAAGGAAAAAATCCAGAAAATTAAGGATAAATCCTAGAAATTAAGGGAAAAATCCAGAAAATCAGGGAAAAATCCCGGAATTAAGGGAAAAATTCCTGGAAATTAAGATAATTCCTGAATAAAAGGAATAATCGTTGTAAACGTGTAGGTCGCTCCACACTTTACGCAAAAACGAAACCCTGTAAGGGAATGAATAGACTTAACTTATGCGAAACCTAATCAATGTTTCCCAAAAGTTGGGGGGCAAATAATAGGGATAAATAAATCCTGATTGTATAATTAAATATTGCATTAATTGTACAAGGTGTGGGCTGCTAGGCCCAATAAGAAGATGTATGATATTCAGACCAGAAAGGTTAACATGTTGATCAGGCCTGATGGACCAGATCAGGCCTGATGGAACAAAGAAGGCCCAAAGCCCTGATTATTTATTAATTTCGTAATTAATAAATAAGGGAGAAAAACAGCTAACAAGATAAGTCTTAATGGGGATATAAATCCTTGTAGATTGGCCTTCAAGGAACCTCATGGGATAAAAAATCAGCTTCCTACTTCCTAGGACTCCTAGGTCTATCCTAATTCAGAGACTTGACCACCAAGTCTCCTATACCAAGTCCAATTCAAGGACTCCCACATCTATATAAGGGGCCTCACCCCACAAATCAGAACTACATTTTTTGACTTGATCCTTGGCAATCAACAAGGTACGTAGGCATCCTGTTAAGGCAGATTGAGTCACGAAACACAGGAGCAGTCAAATCGAGCCTTGAAGCTCACGTTCCTTAGTACTAAATATAACAATTATATATATTAGTTTTTAATCCATAACAAGAACTCAAAGACTTCTACAAGTCAAACTTACAATGGAGTATTAGAGATCTCGATAAGCCAATATACTTATCGAGATGTCAAATTTTCTATAGACCAAAATGGAGATCTCGAGGTAAAATCTCAAAGTACAATTTGCAGATCAGTTCAATATCTAAGATTTACAATCAACAAACAATCCAACCAGATGGATTGACAAGTCTATAAAAAGCAGCTTGAAGAGTGTGCAAGATCAAGGGTGAAGAATAACTGACAAAGGAAGATCAAAGTTAACACATTATGCAAAGATATGCTAAGCCGGAAATGGAAGAATTACTTTTCCTAAAATGGAAATAACAAGTGACAGTTTACTAAAGTTAATATCATGTCTTATTACACACTATGTAAACCAGCAGTTAACTAGATTATAAAGTTAACACGGTTCCCTTGTTAAATGTAACAATTTAGATCAGGAACTCTTGTATTTTCTCTCAAGAAAGAAGCTAAGCTCTTTATCAACAAAGAGCCTAGAAATTTTGTAGCAAAACATTCTTAATTTTAATATAAAATTAAGTGAGTTTTGAAAGATCCGTGTTCTTTATTATTATATGTTTAATTTCTGTATGAACACATTTCACTACAACATTTGATTCACTTTGTTCACAACCACAAACAGTTCAAGAAAAGCATAAAAATACAAAAACACATTCACCCCCCCCCCCATATGTGTGTAATTCATTACCTAACAAGTGGTATCAGAGCAAAATCTGAAAGTAAACAGATTTAAGATCTTGGAAGAATGAATACACAGAAAATCTGTAGCATCAAAATTCCTACATTTGACAAAGTTAACTACACTCTTTGGAAAAAAATGTTGCTGTTTATCAGAATGGCTAATCCACTCTATATTCAGATTCTAAAAAATGGGCCCTTCACTCATATGGTTAGAGTTGAAGAATCAACATATGGTGATATGGTCATTCTAGATCATTATGCTCCAAAAGACCCTTCTCAGTACACTGAGCCTGAAAGGGAGAAAGTTTCCCTGGAAAGTGGCTTGCAACTGATATTCATAGAGTCACTTGACAATGTAATGTACAACAACATTGTCAACTGTGACACTGCCAAGCAAATCTGGGAAAATATTAAAATACTCTGTGAGGGAACTAAGGAAGTTAGATCTAATCAAAGAAGGATACTTATTTCACAATATGAGGGTTTCATGTCCAAGCCAAAAGAAAGTATCACTGATGTGTTTGAAAGGTTCAATAAGCTGATAAATGACTTGCGGCTCCATGACAAATACTATGAAGCTGAAGTGGTGAACTTCAAGTTTTTGCTCACACTCCCTGATCATTTGGAATAGAAAATCTCAGCAATCAGAAAAGGGAGAGATCTAAGCAGAATAACACTGGAAGTTCTTTATGGAATCTTGAAGAATTATGAATTAGAAATGATTCAGAGAAAATAATTAAGAACTGGACAAGGGCATGTTGTAGATGGTTCAAGTGCTTTAATCATCAATGAAAGCTAGACCTCTAATGATGAGCCAAGATCTCAAACTCCAGTTGCCTCAACAAGTGAGCAAAGAACAAATGATTCACAAGAATAGGTCATTCTGGAACTGGAAGAAGATGAGTTCTACACCTTGGATGAACTTGATGAGCTTGATCAGTCAATGGCCTATCTGGCAAGAAAGTTCTCTAACATTAGAGTAAGGAAGCCAAGATTCTTCAAGAGTGAAGGACAGTCTTTCAACAAAGATAACAGCTGGAAAGGAAAAGGGAAGTACACATCTGATAGCAAAAATGGTCACAAAACTGGATATGTTGACAGATCAAAGATAAGGTGCTTCAAATGTGATGAACTAGGCCATTTTGCTACAGAATGCAGGAAACCCAAGAAAGCAAAGAAAGACAAAGCTTATCTTGAACTGGAAGCAAAGTATAAAGCTCTTCTGAGGAAACAGCAAAGCAAAGCTTATATTATAGAGGGAAAAAGTTGGGATGATTCTAATAATGATGAAGATAAAGAAGTTGGAAATTATGCTTTAATGGCCTTAGAGCAAGGAGAATCATCCTCATCAAAGTCACAGGTACCAACTCTCACTACCATTGATTTAAATGTGAGTCAATATAAGGAAATTGTAAAAAAATGAGCACAGAAATGTTTCACATTCATTCAAGTATGGTTGCTGCTAATGAAGAAGTTAGGAGATTGACAAAGATAAATGAGAAGCTTGAAAGTGAGAAACAAGAAACTGAATTATTGTTGGTGGAGCTTGAAACTGTAAGACAAGAAAATGAATATTTGAAAAACAAGCTCAAGTGTGCAAGTGAAATTGAAGCAGTACTAAGGGAGAAGCTGAAAAAGAATGAAGTTAAATTAAAGTCCTTCAAGAATGTATTTGAGTTAACTGGACAATATCATGAGAAAAATAAGCCATATGCAAATATTGCCATTGGTCTTGATTATGATGCCTTGAACAGCAAGAAGAAAAATATAGGTGACAAAGGGAAAGCAATAGAAAATGTAAATGTTCCAACAATCCTGAAAAAGGTTGATGCACCTATGTTCAAGGCATGTGAAGTTAATTTCAGTGAAGAAGAGTTGATTATTAAGCGAGAAATTGATGATGAAGATAATGAGAAGAAAGATGCAGAAGTAACTCAATCCTTCAAAACTGAAGGGAAGCTCATGGATAATCAAAGTTCCAAGACAACTGTCAAAGAAACCAAGACTGAAGATGTAAGAAAGAAGAAGAAAAATTGAAATGGGAAAATTGGGATAAATAAAAACAATAATTTTGCTTATGTTGCAGATGCTCCAAGAAAGAAGTGTGAAAAATGTGGCTCTGTGAATCATCTAACTAACCTATGTAAAAAGGTTGTTAGCAAGCCAGCTGAAGGAGCCTGCAAATACAATGAAGCATATGCAAATGATCCCTACTCATTCTGTGACAAGTTTGAATGTATCCCTTGCAACTTGAAAGTGATGAAAAGTAATCACAAACTAAGAGTAGACTTCAAGGAAACAAAAATTGGGTCTACATCAGATAGGGAAATTGCACAACAGTCATTGAATTATATTTTATCTGAAACAACTCATTCTACTTCTGCTAAATTAGTTAATAAAAAAAAGTACCCAAGATAAAGTGCCAGAAGATGTTGTAAAAGATCCATTTCATGTTTATAGTTATTATTGGCAGCTGATAAATCTGTGTTTTTGCTGCATAAGGAATACAACAAGTTGTTGATAGACTTATAAATGATAGAAGAAGTATTAATAATATACCTTAACCCTTGGAGTATCCCAATAATAAATAATTTTGATAATTACAAAATGATCATATATGGAAAAAAATAATGGACATGTTTAAAGGCATTCAAAAATATTGTTAAAAATTTAATCTAAGCTAATTTTGAAGTAAATAAGTCGACGTTGCAAGTGTTTTGATAATTAAATTAAGACATATAATTTCCTGATTTATAGAAACCATGATCGTTTCTAATTAGTTTCCATATTTTTAGGTTTTCTAATTAAATATGATTGAAAAACTATACCTTAAATGTTTTGATAATTATAATATATACATTAATTTACCTATTGCTTATTTTCGTTCATGTTTAATAAAATTACTGTTGCGGTGAAAATCAAAAGAGTATTCTATTAATAAATGATTCTGATAATTACAAAAATGATCATATAAGTAAAAACAATTATGGACAAGTTTAAAGACATTTAAAGATGTTGTTAAAAATTGAATCTAAGCAAATTTTGAAATAATTTAAATAGACGTTGCAAGTGTTTTGATAATTAATTAAGACATATAAGTTTCCTAATTTATGGGAACCATGATCATTTCTAATTATTTTCCATATTTTTAGGTATTATAATTAAATATGATTGAAAATTTATCTCTTAAATATTTTAACCATTATAATATATACATTAATTACCTATTCCTTATTTTCGTTCATATTTGATACTGTTGCGAAGAAACTCAAAAGTCGTGAAATTTGACTAAAAAAATTATTTGCCTTGTTTAAATAATATATATATATAACTATATTCTATTGAAATTTTTATGATAACATATCTAACTGGGCTTTCACTTAATAAAATATTGTATTCTACTCTTAATATTTGTTGTTTATAAACATGCAAAGTCAGTAGTAGTTCTAAGTGGTGCATGATTAGATATAAGTGTTTTTAGTTTAAGTTTTTTTTCTCATGTATCTTTTATTTTAATAGCATAAGGGGTTTTACATTAATACATCCCAAACTCATCTTTAAGTTTGACGTTCAATAAATTAATCACATAATCTCGATTGACTCACGCATTTTCTTTTAATCTTGCAAGATTTCCTCATATATTTCTATAATTATAGGAATGTCCCGTGTTGACCACCAGATTTAAGAATAACTATGAGTTATAATCCACAGTATAATCAAAATTGGGTGGTAAGAGTCAGTATGGTCTTATCGGCTCATAATAGTCCTCCTGGTGAGGCCATTTTCATCTCCCAAATAAATATTAATAAAGCAAGCTGCCTAGAAACCTTCTTATGCTTCCTTTTTCTTCATTTTTAATGTATATGTTTCCATGATATGAGCCGGTTGACATCTCATCTCATTCCAAGTCTTCAAAATAGTCCAAGTGTGTTAGGTTCCTTCCACCTTCTAAATCCCTATTGTGGTGAAAGGCGGAGGTCCTGCTAGATAGGCCGATCTCCTGCTAACAAAGTGAGGTCGGAACTCCTCATTGTAAAGTGAGGTGGAGCTACTTAAAGAGGTGAGACTGAACCTCTACAAAAGAGGAAAGCCTAAACCGCTACTAGAGAGGAGAGCTCGAATCATTTAGAGAGAGAAGAGCCCGAGTACATGAGAGAGAGGAGAGTACGGATATCTGGCTAGAGTTGTGAGCATGAGTCCCTTAGAGAGGGAAAACTCAAATCTCTAATAAAAAGAGGAGAGCCCGAATTAATGAGAGGGGAGAGTCTGCATCTTTACTATGGAAGAGAACACGAATCTCTGTTACCGAAGAGAGTTCGAATCTCTTCTAGCAAAGAGAGAAGAGAGCCCAAATCTCTGCTAGCAAAGAGAGAGGATAACATGTATATTTTCTATAGAGAAGAGCCTGAATCTTTCTGAGAGGCAAGAGCCTAAATCTCTACCAGCCCGAATACCTGCAAAAAAAGAGAGCCTGAACCTCTGCTAGCATAGAGAGCCCGAATCATGTATAGAGGTGAGAGCCCAAATCTCGGTTGGCGAGCAGAACCCCAATCCTTTATAGAGGTGAGAGTACGAGTCTTTGCTAGCAAAGAGAACCCGAATCTCTGCTATCAAAGAGAGATAATAATATGTATCTCTGTGAGCAAAGAGAGCATGGATGGCTCTTTGAATAGAGAGCCTAAATTCATGAGTAAGAGGTGAGTCCGAACATGTGAGTAAGAGCAGAGCCTGAACCCGTGTGTGAAAGGTGATCCTGAACCCGTGAGTGAGAGATGATGCAGAACCCATGAGTGAGAGGTGAGACCTGTTAATAAGAGGACATCTCAAATCTCTGCTAGAGAGGAAAACCCAAACCCATGAGTGAGAGTAGAGTCTGAACTCATAAGTGAGAGGTGAGCCCGAATCTCTGAGAGAGAGGAAAGTTTGAATACTTTAGAGAGAGGTGAGCTTGAATCTCTGCTAGAGAGGTTGGCTGGAATCCTTTAGAGAGGTGAGCTCGTACCCCTTAGAGAGCTCAACTAGAACCCTTGAGAGAGTGGTAGGCCGAAATTCCTTCGAGCATAATGGGCTAAAGCTCCTGCCCCGCTTGCCTTAATTTTGTGTGTATCATTAGGATTTTCTTCCATCTTCAACAGGCTAAAACTCAGCATTTTATATTATATGAGTGGGTCAGAGTCCCAACTCTCTTTAACTCGACCGGCTTGTCCCAATTTTGAGTGAATTAAGGCGCGCCTGTGTATAGCCCATATCCAAATTTGGGCATAACAACTACCTCCAAATCCCTTATTGTCATATTAATTCGACAAGGAATTTTATCAATATCTTTCATCCTCATTATGCAAAGGGACCCAAAGCTTTGCTCGCCTTGCTCACGTAGGGTGATTTGATATTCTTGCTTGCAAATTGAGCCGTAACTAATAATTCTTATACTAGGGAGTGAGTTGGAACTCTAGATCGACTCAAACTAAACGTGTGCTCCAATTATTGACTTGCTTTCATCCTCATTTTTTCGACATCATTGTCATGCAGAAACATAACATGTCATATTTAAACAAAGTAAATGGAGCCTAGGCTTCGACTCTCATTGATTATGACATGTTTGACGTATAACCCATTATTCTTCAAGTTGGGTCGAATCCTTCATTCATGTTGACCGGCTTCCATGCTCCACCAGGATCTTTACGAGTATTAAACACCTTGTTACCTTCTTATGTGAACTCATGTTTTCACTCATTTTTGTGATGTCATACTATTCAAGTTATGTTTTTATCTTCTTTTCAATGTGATAATAACTCAATCCTCATCATCCCCCGGTTACTTGAAGTCATGTAATGCAATATAAATAAAGTGCTTCGTGGCAAAAAATACCAATTTTTTCTAGATATAAGAAAATGGTTAGCACTGAGCAACACCACATCTCTAAGCTTACGTGAGCTAGACTTGAAAAGTCGGTGGAGGCTCGACTCATGTCATGTAAAGCGGGCAGAGATTCGGCTCAGATCGCGCAGACCTAGCTCACGACGGGCAGAGTCATTGCAGGCTTGACTCGAGTCGATCAAAAGAGCTCTGACCTAATGTGTAAAATAATAAGAACTGTAAGCGCACAGTGTTTAGTTGTAGCAATTATAGGTCGACCCACAGAGACTATGAATTTTCAAAACCCTAACAATTTAAATCAGGCGAACCAGAAAAATATATTTTAGATGAGATTTGTTTAACCTAATTAGCAAATAACAAATAGTATGGAAAATCTAGGAATCTGAATCCATTAATCAATCACAATTAACATCAACTCGCCCTGAAATCAATTTTCTTTTCTTCACAAAAAGAACTTATATCAATTAACGACACAAGCATATACTAAACTTGTTATCTAACAATAACCCATCAAAACTTCATGAAGCAAACATAGGCTATGAAAAATAAACCCGGCAACAATAATATATCGAAATCATTTTGTCAATTGAACAATTAAGCATCAATAAAATCTACGAGATTCAAATAATATGAACGAGAAGATATCAAAGCAATTAAATTAACTGCATCTTTATCCTAGGGAACAAAATTTAGCTACACATGATAATAAGATGAGCAAAACAAATAACTAACAAAATTTTAACTCTAGATTGGTATTCTAGGTGTTGGGTCTTGGGTGTGTAAAATATAAGAGGGGAAACCTATATATACGGAAATTATGAGGGTTTGGGTCTTCGAATACAAGTAGAATTCTAAAAGTATGTCCTTCTTCTTCTCCAGTAAGTATTCTATTTATCTTCTAATTCCTTTGACTTCAAGAATAGTCCACCTCCTTCCTTATTTGTACCTTTTCCAACTCAAATTCTGATTTTATTATTTTCCTAGAAAACAAAATAAAACAATTTATTTATTAATAAAATTATGAAAATGACCATAGAATAAGTATTAAAAAGATGCTAAATATGGACCTATCAAATGCCCCCATACCTATTTTTTTTGCTCGTCCTCGAGAAAATCAAAAAGAAAAATGCTAACTAAGAAAAGACCTATGCTCCTTTTCGTAGGCGTGGCGGGAAATTTTAGGTTTGCCAACCTGTTAAACTCATAGATGATCTCTACAAGAGGAGTGTTGTCTCCTAAGGGTTTACAGAAGATTTGCCCATAAAATATGTGAAATACTTTAGTAAGTGTCCAAACTCTATCAACAATAACATTTATCAGTGTCAACATAATAATTTTTGGGAAAATACATGCCTTCAAGACTCTTTTAATTATAGCCAAGATGTAAGTATTAACGATCCACTTATATCTACTATGAATGTTTAAGGAAAATCTCAAGGTGTGTCGTGAAAGTAGGTCTCTGAAGAATTAATTGAGTAAGTACATTTCCTCCTTTTCAACCAATATTGAACGAACCCAATCTCTATCAAAACAATTATCTAGCCAAAATTCATAGTTTTTTTTAACTTACTGTGCAATATATGTTTTCTTAGGCTTTCTATGTTACCCATGTAACGAGTTTTGGGCCAATGACTCCCAAATCAGTTGGTCTTAGAGCACTAGGTTTTGAAATACCCTTACGGACTTAATTACTCGAGTAACAAAGGCCACAAAACAAGACTAGTCAATTATATTACTTGTGTCCATCATCTCAATCTTTTTTTATTTGTGAGGAATATTGGCTATTGAAGTAGTATATTCAAGCTTTTTTTTGCTTTTTTATCACAAAAATTTGATTCGACATTGTTTCAACATGTGGGCTCTGTCTCAAATATCGAAAACTTCCCTAAACAATCTTTCCTACAAAGACCTTGTGTAAATGTGCCGTCTTGGACTCTTTAGTAAAAATTTGTTTGACACAAGTTTCATGAAGACAACCTTACTCAACTACGTTCAAATTATCTCAAGGCATTAGATATATATAAGTTTTGAAAAAGTGCTAACACCAACTGGTATTAAAGTACAAGAGTGGACTGGACAACTTAGCTAAGATATCTCTGATTTTTCTGGATTATTTAATTTTTCAATTTTTTTGGATTTTGTTTATATATAAGTACTACTAAACCCCTCCCCCATGCCTAAATCATGCATTATCCTCAATGAATGTAAATGAGAGAAAAATGACAAAGTAAAAGGATGAGAAAACCTGATAATGGCATGACGGAGAAACATAATTACCTATAACACACACATACAGACTCACACACATTTATATAATTACTCCCTCATACCTATACTTCATTATGGGAGACACGCACAAAAATATTTGTTAATCAATATTAGATCGTTGAAAAACTACCTATGTAACACAATCAACACACATGTAAAATGTGACGCCCCCAATCTCGGGGTTAGGAAATGAGGACCCACACACCTTTAATCTAATAATTAAATAAGCATAAACCCCGATTAACTACTAACAGGATCAAACAGGATAAAGTATGAGACAAGATTACAACTACCAACCATAAAATATAACTTACAACCCCAAAATAATATTAAATAAACATAATCGATTCCGGCTTGGAACCGACAGATAACCCATTGTATCTTTACAACCTTCTGGCTAAGCGCTTTCTCACTCAAAAACACCACTACCTGCTCTGGCAACCGGAAGCCCTCACCACGGTAGGGACCACCAGGTACGCTCTTACGAGCAGTGCGCCTAAGCCTGGCCATCTTATTGCTTAACTGCCATGGTTAGATTAAAACAAAACATATGAGTATAAAACTCAGCAAGTAACTATAAAGCAATTCTACGATATAAAATCCACAATATACTTTACTAATCTCAGGGCATTCTACTTTATTTGTTCTAGGTGACAGATTTGCATCTTTCGGGTTATGAAAGGGTTATGAAGGAAAAAATGTGGGGCTTTCAAGGAACAAAGCTTGAAGCAGGGTGAAAGCCAACATTCATCACAAATCATTAAAGGATCAAAACAGATCTTTTAGAAAGGAAAGCAACAATATTTCACTATATGGAACCAATTATATGATCAACAGATTAAAATCAGGGTTCACGAGCTTTAAGCTTCACAATATCACAATCAACTCTTTTTAAAGCAATATAAACCATTTTCATTTTTTTCAAAGAATCAATTACTGAGTAGGAAGTTTCAATTCCTTTTTAAAATCAATATAGAACCCTTGATTGGACCACTTTATCTTTTCATTTCATTATAATACGGGTGATCAGCCCGTACCGACCTCCATCCGGTCCTGAAGGTACCATATGACATAATTTCAGCCTTAAACTGGACTAGCCCCACCAGCCTCTTACAATGACTAGACTAGTCCCACTAGCCTCTTACGTCCAATCCAATCCATCAGGAATTCGTTTGGAAAACCTTGAGTTGGAAAAAAATAGGTTTTCTAAATTCATTTTATCATTACCAAGAATATGAAATCATTCAGACTCTTTCAAGTCGAAACTCATTCATAGATTCAATTTCAAGAATTCAAAGTTAAGGAAATGAATCAAGGATAAACAAGATGAAATTCTAGGGGTTTTGAATCAATGATAACAAGGTACTTAAGTTAAAAGAATCATACTGTTCCAAGGATCAATAGGGGATATGGTGATCAAAGAATATGGCATCATTATAAGGGGATTCGTAAAGGTAATTATAGGGTTTATAATAGTTAATGGCATAACAAATAAGTTGAACAGGTTAGATAGGTTACCAAAGGGTTGAATCAATAAGCTTATCAGTAACAGTTTTACAAGATCAAAGACAGGGAATCTCAAATCGATATCAAGGGTTCATCATTTTAACAGTTAAATACTCTACATGGTATGAACAACATTCTCTCTATAACCATTTACACAAGTAATTAGAGTTACTTGCCTGAATTCGCTTTCCTGTTTCACAAAGGTTGAACTACTACCACCTAGTATACCTTTTCCTTTCCTAGCCTAAATGCCCTCACGTTCTGAATCTACAATCAAAACCAAGAATCACAATTCAAAAGTAATCATGGATGATCAATCAATTTAACACTTAATTCAACTTAATCGAGTAAAAACATTCGAAATTTCCAAGAATCACAACATGCATGCATCAATTTGGACTATAACTCCTTCTAATTACTCTACAATTTATAAAACAATCATCAATAGATCATTTGCATGAACAAATCAACATGATTTTAAAAAAACAAGAACCATTCGGCCTCTTCTAATGCAAACTCAATTTCAAACTTTTGCATCTTTAATCACACTAATCTCTTAACATTAAGCTAGATTAACATTCATAATCAACAAGAATCAACTCATTAACTTGTAAAATACAAAACCATTCGGCCTTTCAAAAGAAACAACATGCAAACACAAAATAATTGATTAAATACTAGAGCTCAGTGTTTAACATTATTGCTCACCACCAGTTCACCGGAGTTCATCACCGGTGGTGGTGACATCACGGTGGTGCCCCCATTCGGGGGTTTCCAACCTTCAAGCACCGATTTTCTCAAGTGATTACACACATGCAAGCACTCATCTTCACTTTAAATCATTCAAGAACCAAAGCCATTTTGTTTTCATGAAAACCGAATTCAAAACCACCAAATCCAACTTTGGTTTTTCTCAAAAACTTGAAGATAGTGACATGCATGTACGTATATAGGTAGATATCACAAAATCTCACACAATCATGGTTCTATAACCGAAAAAAAGTGAAGAACAAGTGAGAGATTGAAGAGAGAGTGTACTGAGAGAGAGAGAGAGAGAGAGAGAGAGAGAGAGAGAGAGAGGGAAATCCCAAGAGGGATGAAGAAATGAGAGAAAAAGAAAGAGAAGAGAGAAGCTCGGGTAAAAAGAAAGAAAAGAGGAGAAGGGTGGGATTATATACTACCAAGGGAGGGGTAGTATGGTAATTAGGTATCTCATTTCTGATTCACTTTTTATTCTTAAAAGAAAACGAATTTGATCTGCAAATATCTCTCTCGAAAAAGATGAATTTGATATGAATGATAATTTTAAAACATGAATCTCGAAATTAGCTTTCCAACCATTACTCATAATAAGATTTTGAGCGTACGGTTGATTTTATATGATTTTTACAAGTTTGTGCTAATAATAACACTTTATCACATAAAAATCAATTTAAAATGCAACGATCACCAAATAAATCCGTTCATCATTTTTAGAAAGTCTACAGGATTATTACGAAGATAACAGAACAAATCTCATACCTTTATCTTACTCAGATAATTTTATAAAAATGTGTGAAGGTTAAATAAACCTTTATTTAAATCAGATAATTCCCTTAAATCCATAAAATATCAACAGATCACGTAATCATGCATACAGGCAAACAAGCACATATACGAACACATCACAACTCATGTCTGATCAAATAAATTGTCCTTCTTTAATATTATTCCTTTTTACGCGTACCGGGTCACGTTCAACCTGACGGCCCGACGCTCAGCGTTTCAATTACGCTTCTCAATATCTTTATCGACCAACACGTCACTAGGACGCAATACTTCATTTAAACATTCATTTCACACAATCATACATATTTCACATTTTATATACTTTAAATCCTTATTAGGACGGGTTCTATTCTACCTGACATCTCGATAACACAGCTTAACTCCTAAGCTGACTCTTTAAATTGGAACGCTTTTACTTACGCTCCTAGATTCTAATATACAGTAACGACAATTAAGCATCACTTAATCACATTATCATAATCACTTCACATAAATCATATTTTATTGACTTAATTACGTCGCAAACTTCTCAGTCGTCACAATCTACCCTCCTTAAAAGGATTCTGTCCCCAGAATCTAGTCTAGGCAAATAGACGGGGATACTTTTCTTTCATTTCACTTTCTAATTCCCAAGTTGATTCTTCTACTAGTGGATTTCTCCACAACACTCTAACTAGAGGTACAACTTTATTTCTAAGTGTCCTCTCATTTCGGTCTAAAATTCGAACTGATTGTTCCACATAAGACAAATCCGGTTGAATTTCCACTGGTTCCAATTTGATCACATGGCTCGCATCAGCATTATACTTCTTCAGAAGAGATACATGGAATACATTGTGTAGATTTTGCATTTGCGGAGGTAGCGCTAATTCGTATGCCACCTTCTCAACTCGTCGCAGTACCTCGAATGGTCCAATATACCTGGGACTCAACTTCCCTTCCTTTCCGAATCGAGTTAAACCTTTCAAAGGATATATCTTTATCAAGACTTTGTCTCCAGGTTCAAATTGCACATATTTTCATTCTTGATTTGCGTACTTCATTTGTCGATCTTGAGCTGCAACTAATCTTTTTTGAATCATTTCTACCTTTTCCTTTGTTTGTTGAACCAGCTTTGGGCCAATTAATTTGCGCTCACCAGCCTCGTCCCAATATGTAGGGGACCTATATTTTCTTCCATACAACACTTCATAAGGCGGCATGCCAATACTCGCGTGATAACTGTTGTTGTAGGAAAACTCAATTAATGGTAAATGATCATCCCAATTTCCTTTGAAATCTATTGCGCAGGTTCGTAATATATCTTCAATTGTCTGAATTGTCCTTTCACTTTGTCCGTCCGTATGCGGATGGTACGCCGTACTCATTTTCAGCTTAGTTCCCAAATGATCATGGAATTGTCTCCAATATCTCGAGTTAAACCTTGGATCTCTATCAGACACGATAGATAAGGGACTCCGTGACGCATCACAATCTCATCCAAATACAATTTGACCAACTTTTCCAGCGAAAATCTTTCATTTATCGGCAAGAAATGTGCTGACTTCATCAACTGATCGATTACCACCCAAATCGCATCATGATTGGACTTGGTTTTAGGTAATCCTACCACGAAATCCATTGCTATATGTTCCCATTTCCATTCTGGTATATCCAGTGGCTGAAGCAATCCGTTTGGCCTCTGATGTTCCGCTTTGACTCTTTGACACGTATACCACTTACTTATCCATTCCGTAATTTCCTTTTTCATGCTTGTCCACCAATAACTTTCTTTTAAATCCTGGTACATTTTCGTACTTCCAGGGTGAATTGAAAATCTCGAGTTATGCGCTTCTTGCAAAATCTCGTGCTTTAGTTCCACGATATTAGGTATCCAAATACGTGAGTTAACACGGTATATTCCTTTTCCATCCTTTTGAGCTTTAATTTCTTCTCCTATCAACTTATCCTTTTCGCGATTCATCACTTGCTCTTGACAGCATCGAATCTTTTCCTAAATTTCGGGTTGAAATGACATCGCATATATAGCTTCACCTCCAAATTCTGGAGTCTGCACTTCTATTTCCATCTTTTCAAAATCCGTGATCAATTCTTCTGATGATGTTAACATATTCAACCTTTCCTTCTGACTTAGAGCCTCTGCTACCACATTTGCCTTTCCAGGATAATAGTTTATCGCACAATCATAATCTTTGATCAATTCTAACCACCTTTTTTGTCTCATATTCAATTCCTTTTGAGTGAAGATATACTTTAAACTCTTATGATCTGTATAAATCTCGCACTTTTCCCCGTATAAATAATGCCTCCAAATCTTAAGGGTAAACACAATTGCTGTCAATTCCAAGTCATGCGTTGGATACTTTTGCTCGTGCGGCTTGAGTTGCCTTGACACATATGTTATTACCTTCCCGTGTTGCATTAACACACATCCAAGTCCTTTATATGAAGCATCACTGAATATCACAAATTCTCCTTTTTCATCTGGTAACACCAACACTGGGGTGGTTACCATCCTCTTCTTTAACTCTTGAAAGCTTTTCTCGCACTTTTCCGTCCATATAAACTTCTCGTTCTTCCTTGTCAACTTTGTTAATGGGACAGCAATCTTAGAGAAATCTTGCACAAACTTTCTGTAGTATCCAGCTAATCCCAGAAAACTTTTGACTTCCGTAGGAGTCTTGGGCCTTTCCCAATTCATTACAGCTTCTATCTTGGCTGGGTCCACTTTGATTCCTTCTTTATTAACTACATGACCAAGAAATTGCACTTCCTTTAGCCAAAATTCACACTTCGAAAACTTAGCGTATAGCTTCTCTTTCCTCAGAGTTTCCAAAGAAATTCTCAAATGCTCCTTATGATCTTCTTCCGTCTTGGAGTAAATCAGTATATCGTCAATAAACACAATAACGAACTTATCCAAATATTGCTTGAACACTTTGTTCATAAGATCCATAAATGCGGCTGGCGCATTCGTCAAATCAAATGCTATTACCAAAAACTTGTAGTGTCCATATCTCGTTCAAAACGTTGTCTTGGGTATATCTTCCGCTTTAATCTTTAATTGATGATACCCAGATCTTAATTCAATCTTGGAGAAACACGAAGCTCCTTTTAACTGATCAAACAAGTCATGGATTCGCGGTAGAGGGTACTTATTCTTAATCGTCAACTTATTCAATTCGCGATAATCAATGCACAACCTCATACTTCCATCCTTTTTCTTTACAAACAACACCGGTGCGCCCCACGGGGATACGCTCGGCCGAATTACTCCTTTATCCAACAATTCTTGCAACTGAGCGGCCAATTCCTTCATCTCGACTGGCGCCAGACGATAGGGAGCTTTCGATACTGGTTCCTTTCCAGGAGCCAAATCAATCGTAAACTCGATCTCTCTATCTGGAGGTAGTTCAGGCAATTCATCAAGAAATACATCCGGAAAATCTCTTACTATTGGGTTATCCTCTATCCACACGGATTCTTTCTCCACATCCATAACATGAGCCAAATAAACTTCACATCCCTGACGTATTAATCTTCTCATCTCGATCGCCGTTAGGAATTTCTTCTCTTGCCTCTTTCCTTTGAATATCACTTCCTCACCATCCTTGGTCCTTAACTTCACCTTCTTACTCTTACATTCTATTTGCGCCTCATGGTTTGACAACCAATCCATTCCTAGTATAACCTCAAATCTCCTAACTTGAAGGGAATTAAGTCAGCAGAAAAGTGCCGACCTTCTATAGTCACATCACAATCGGGACAAATCTTATTAACAATAACTTTCTCTTGATTTGCTACCTCTATAATCAAATTAGGTTCCAGAGGGTACGCAACACAATTTAACTTATCAAGAATACTTTCAGAGATAAAAGATCTAGTTGCTCCAGAATCCATCAATACGTTTACTTCTATTGAGTTAATAACAAGCATACCTGCTACCACGTCCACATCTTGCACCGTATCTTTCATTGTCATATTAAAAGTTCTAGCTCTGGGTTGAGCTGATGGTGCTGGGAGAGACGGCGGTCCAGCAGTCCTAAGAACATTAGCCTTTTGAACAGGCTCCTTGCAATACCTGGCCATATGGCCCACCTTTCCACACTTATAACAAGCCAAGTCAGGATTCTTTGCTCCATTCGGACATTCTGAAGAATAATGCCCTTTTTGGTTGCACTTAAAACAGGTCACATCCAACTTATTACACCTTCCCGGGTGTCTCTTTCCACAATTCTTGCATTCTTGAATCTGAGGTCTGTTATCCTTCCCCGGTTGTCCTACTTTCTGAAAACGGTTCTTCTGAGCTCCGTTACCGGGACTTCTGAAACTTTTGGTTCTGACCTCCAACATTCTTGCCAAACTTTCCTCTAAACTTTGAACTTCCTTGCTCTTGCTCTGAGCTTTCAAATTTTCTTTTCTTTCCTTCATTTTCTCTCCTCGCAGCTTCACGCTCACCTTCTACTATCATTGCCTTTTGTACCAAGGCAGCATAATTCTTGATCTCCAACAACACTACTTGACTCCTAATCCATGGCTTAATTCCCTTTTGGAACCTCTTAGCCTTCTTTGCCTCCGTATTCACATACTCAGGTACGAATCTAGACAGCTCCGAGAATTTTACTTCATACTCCACTACCGACATATCTTCTTGTCTAAGGTCCAGAAATTTCATCTCCAACTGATCTTGCATATAGCTCGGTAAATACTTCTCTAGAAATATCTTAGTGAACTTCTCCCATGTTAAGTCCTTTCATTCCAACAACACTTTCGAAGACTCCCATTAGAAACTCGCTTCATCTTTAAGGTAATAACTTGCATACTGAGCTTTCTTGTCGTCCTTAACTTCTGCTAACTCAAAAGCTTTTTCCATTTCACTTAACCACGACTGTGCTTTAATCGGGTCTGGCAAACCTAAGAATTCTGGGGGATGAACAGATTGAAATTGTTTGAAATTTCCAACTTTAGGGGCCACAGGTTGTTGCAAAAGCTAAGCAAGTCTGCTCATCATGGTGGTTTCTGGGTTTACTTCTGGGTCTTGGGTTGGTATTTCTTCTTCTTGGTGATCTGGTGAGTTGGCCATTTCTTACAAACCCGATTGAGCAATTATTTAGCAATACGATAGCATGGCATATCTACAACAACATTTTATTATGAAATCTTTTGCGGGTTTTAAGCTTTACCCAATTTTGCACATGCAATCCTATTACTACATAATTCTCATATCAGTGTTGTTTTATCATGGCACATAATAGGGTATTACGAATTTTAAACATGGTTGTACGAAAACATGATATTTAGGACAGTTTATGAGATATTTAGGGTGCACAATGGAAAACAAGATAATGGATTTATTTAAACAAAGGGTACATAAAGAAAAGTTTGGTTACCACAAGTTCAGAAATAAGGTACAATAATATAGCAGGGTTAAACAGAGGAAAAACTGGAAAATATCCCCCCATCTACCCCTAACTTCTAACAAGTACTGCTACAATGTTCCGAAATATATCATAACAAATGAAAAAGGGATCCCGACATCTGACCAAGTATCCCAAAGCCTATCGGCGCTGAAAAACAACAACTACGGGCTCAACCAACAGTCCCGCCTAACAGCTAGTCATCCAGAATCTCTCTCAACATAACCAACATCCAACAAATGATCTTATGTAGCCTTCGAGCCTCAGCATCAGTGTCACTAGTGGATGGTCCCTCATCCAATCTCCTCCGGGCAACCTGCTCCACCATCTTAACCCGAACTCGCCACTCATCATCCATAACTGAAGTGCTCTACCTAGTCTCTCAAGCTAGCCTATCCACCAAAGTTCCCAACTCAGGAATACGGGAGTAAACAAAGTCTCGGTCCTGGGCTAACTTGCCACCAACACTGATAGGTACAGTCTTAGGCATCTCAGACTCTAGCTCAGGGGCAGGGGTCTCTGAATCTGGCCTCAAGGGTGAAATCTGCATAGGGATCTCACTACTCTCAGAGGGATCCTCCTCCGGGTCTGAACTAACATACACAGGCTCCTCTAGAGAGGGTGGAATGGGGTCCACTGGGGTACCGGTCAAACTAATCTCGGAATCTGAATCACTACCACTACCGGGATCCTGAGAGAAAAGACAAAACAACAACCAAGAACAACGTTAGGGTTAAATAAAGCTTCCAGCTAACTCACACCCTAACTCTAGTTTCCATTTTAACTAATACACATTTTCCTTAGATTATACCTAATAGTCTAACTCAACTCTATATGATTCGAACTCTCTCGCGATATAAATATACCCAAAATACCCTTTTTAATCCTAACTTGTCTCAGGGACTAGATCCTGTAGCTCTGATACCAACTTGTGACGCCCTCAATCTCGGGGTTAAGAAATGAGGACCCACACACCTTTAATCTAATAATTAAATAAGCATAAACCCCGATTAACTACTAACAGGATCAAACAGGATAAAGTATGAGACAAGATTACAACTACCAACCATAAAATATAACTAACAACCCCAAAATAATATTGAATAAACATAATCGATTCCGGCTTGGAACCGACAGATAACTCATTGTATCTTTACAACCTTCTAGCTAAGCGCTTTCTCACTCAAAAACACCACTACCTGCTCTGGCAACCGGAAGCCCTCAACACGGTAGGGACCACCAGGTACGCTCTTACGAGCAGTGCGCCTAAACCTGGCCATCTTCTTGCTTAACTACCATGGTTATATTTAAAACAAAACATATGAGTATAAAACTCAACAAGTAACTATAAAGCAGTTCTACGATACAAAATCCACAATATACTTTACTAATCTCAGGGCATTCTACTTTATTTGTTCTAGGTGGCAGATTTCCATTTTTCGGGTTATGAAAGGGTTATGAAGGAAAAAATGTGGGGCTTTCAAGGAACAAGGCTCGAAGCAGGGTGAAAGACGACATTCATCACAAATCATTAAAGGATCAAAACAGATCTTTCAGAAAGGAAAGCAACAATATTTCACTATATGGAACTAATTATATGATCAACAGATTAAAATCAAGGTTCACGAGCTTTAAGCTTCACAATATCACAATCAACTATTTTCAAAGCAATATAAACCATTTTCATTTTTTTCAAAGAATCAATTACTGAGTAGGAAGTTTCAATTCCTTTTTAAAATCAATATAGAACCCTTGATTGGACCACTTTATCTTTTCATTTCATTATAATACGGGTGATCAGCCCGTACCGACCTCTATCCGGTCTTTAAGGTAACATACAGCATAATTTCAGCCTTAAACTGGACTAGCCCTGCTAGCCTCTTACAATGACTGGACTAGTCCCACTAGCCTCTTATGTCCAATCCAATCCATCAGGAATTCGTTTGGAAAACCTTGAGTTGGAAAAAAATAGGTTTTCTAAATTCATTTTATCATTACCAAGAATATGAAATCATTCGGACTCTTTCAAGTCGAAACTCATTCTTAGATTCAATTTCAAGAATTCAAAGTTAAGGAAATGAATCAAGGATAAACAAGATGAAATTCTAGGGGTTTTGAATCAATGATAACAAGGTACTTAAGTTAAAAGAATCAGACTGTTCCAAGGATCAATAGGGGATATGGTGATCAAAGAATATGGCATCATTACAAGGGGATTCGTAAAGGTAATTATAGGGTTTATAACAGTTAATGGCATAACAAATAAGTTGAACATAAAAGATAGGTTACCAAAGGGTTGAATCAATAAGCTTATCAGTAACAGTTTTATAAGATCAAAGACAGGGTATCTCAAATCGATATCAGGGGTTCATCATTTTAACAGTTCAATACTCTACATGGTGTGAACAACATTCTCTCTATAACCATTTACACAAGTAATTAGAGTTACTTGCCTGAATTCGCTTTCCTGTTTCACAAAGGTTGAACTACTGCCACCTAGTATACCTTTCCCTTTCCTAGCCTGAATGCCCTCACGTTCCGAATCTACAATCAAAACCAAAACCTCAATTAGTTTCTCAACTCTCGTTCCCGGAACGTTCACTCAATATGATAGCTCGATTATACTTCTAACTTGAACTATACGAGTATAGCTTATATACACACATGCACATAGCACATAACACATTCTTTTCTCATAGCCTTTATATCTCTGTATATATACTCGATCACCAACTTATACTCGCTAAATCTTGACTATTCTCCAAATCAAACATTTATAACTCATACGAACACACAATTTCATTCGTAGCTAATTCGACCATAGCTATCACTTATAGCTTTTAAAATCAATCAACTCAATTTCCCTTTTTCTTTTATCCTTAATTCGAACCAAAACAACAATCCAACAAGCAAAATCAAAGATTTTCACATATAAACACTCAATCATTCTCTCAATTACCAAAAATCAAGTTTTGACCTTTATTTCCTATGGCCTATTCGGCCTTAACACTTATCAAAATCAAGAATCAAACATGCAAAGCCTTTATTTGACATGCATCAAGTATATCATCCCAAACTAGTTTAATTTCATTTTTACAACTCATTTAAACTCATAATTCAAACGTAATCATGGATGATCACTTAATTTAACCCTTAATTCAACTTAATCGAGTAGAAACATTCGAAATTTCCAAGAATCGCAATATGCATGCATCAATTTGGACTATAACTCATTCTAATTACTCTACAATTTATAAAACAATCATCAATAGATCATTTGCACCAACAAATCAACATGATTTTCCAAAAAACAATAAGAACCATTCGGCCTCTTCTAAGAATCCTCACATGCAAACTCAATCTCAAACTTTTGCATCTTTAATCACACTAATCTCTTAACATTAAGATAGATTAACATTCATAATCAAAAGAATCAACTCATCAACTTGTAAACTAAAAAACCATTCGGCCTTTCAAAAGAAACCACATGCAAACACAAAATAATTGATTAAATACTAGAGCTCGGTGTTTAACATCATTGCTCACCACCGGTTCACTGGAGTTCATCACCGGTGGCTGTGGCATCACGGTGGTGCCCCCATTCGGGGGTTTCCAACCTTCAACCACCAATTTTCTCAAGTGATTACACACATTCAAGCACTCATCTTCACTTTAAATCATTCAAGAACCAAAGCCCTTTTGTTTTCATGAAAACCGAATTCAAAACCACCAAATCCAACTTTGGGTTTTCTCAAAAACTTGAAGATAGTGACATGCATGTATGTATATAGGTAGATATCACAAAATCTCACACAATCATGGTTCTATAACTGAAAAAGAGTGAAAAACAAGTGAGAGATTGAAGAGAGAGTGTACCGAGAGAGAGAGAGAGAGAGAGAGAGAGAGAGAGAGAGAGAGAGAGAGAGAGAGAGAGAGAGAGAGAGAGAGAGAGAGAGAGAGAGAGAGAGAGAGAGAGAGAGAGAAATCCCGAGAGGGATGAAGAAATGAGAGAAAAAGAAAGAGAAGAGAGAAGCTCAGGTAAAAAGAAAGAAAGGAGGAGGCAGGTGGGATTATATACTACCAAGGGAAGGGTAGTATGGTAATTAGGTATCTCATTTCTCATTCACTTTTTATTCTTAAAAGAAATCGAATTTGATCTGCATATATCTCTCTCGAAAAAGATGAATTTGATACGAATGATAATTTTAAAACGTGAATCTCGAATTTAGCTTTCCAACCATTACTCATAATAAGATTTTGAGCATATGGTTGATTTTATATGATTTTTATAAGTTTGTGCTAATAATAACACTTTATCACATAAAAATCAATTTAAAATGCAACGATCACCAAATAAATCCGTCCATCATTTTTAGAAAGTCTACAGGATTATTACGAAGATAACAGAACAAATCTCATACCTTTATCTTACTCAGATAATTTTATAAAAATGTGCGAAGGTTAAATAAACCTTTATTTAAATCAGATAATTCCCTTAAATCCATAAAATATCAACAGATCACGTAATCATGCATACAAACAAACAAGCACATATACGAACACATCACAACTCATGTCTGATCAAAGAAATTGTTCTTCTTTAATATTATTCCTTTTTACGCGAACCGGGTCACGTTCAACCTGACGGCCCGACGCTCAGCGTTTCAATTACGCTTCTCAATATCTTTATCGACCGACACGTCACTAGGACGCAATACTTAATTTAAACATTCATTTCATACAATCATACATATTTCACATTTTATATACTTTAAATCCTTATTAGGACGAGTTTCGTTCTACCTGACGGCCTGACAACACAGCTTAACTCCTAAGCTGACTCTTTAAATTGGAACGCTTTTACTTACGCTCCTAGATTCTAATATACAGTAACGAAAATTAACCATCACATAATCATAATCACTTCACATAAATAATATTTTATTGACTTAATTACATCACAAACTTCTCAGTCGTCACATAAAACCCACCCAGAAAAAACAATATTCACCATAGAGATAAGATCATGCATTAAAATAAAACTCATAGTAGTAACATCATGTATAGACCAATTAGACGCTTCTTTATGTTGTTTAAGCAGATTAATGACTTAAAATTCTTGGTTATGAACTTTGTTATTAGAAATAACAACATCGTGAGTTTCATTATCAACTACCAAAGGCTGATTAAGAGTGAAAAATGGTAGAACATGATCAAGAGTGGGTGGCTCGCCAACATAAGTCTTGACAATGGTTCTAGGATCAAAAGAACAATCCTCAAGATGGGTTTCATGCTTAGAACATATTGCATTCTATTCCTCAAACATCTCATCACAAGTACAATTCTTATATAACTCACGAAGTTCTCTATTGCTCTCATACTCAAGTGAAATATATTCCCTAAGAAAAAACTCAATTGCACTATCCTCAAGATTCGACCAAGACACAACTCATATATCAAATTAACTCCTACTGGATGTTCAAAAAGCTCATTAGGTTGATTTCCTATATTAAGGATATTCAGATCTATCGACATGTTTCGAAATGTGAGTTTCATCGAACCATTCCTACAGTTAATCAAAACATTAGAGGTGGCAAGAAAAGGCCTTCCTAAAATGATGAGGATTTGATTTTTGAGATTTGTAACCGGTTCAGTTTTCATAACAACAAAATCAACGGGGAAGACAAAATCACCAATCTTATTTAACACATATTTAATTATACCCGCAGGAGTTTTAAAAGAACGGTTAGCTAATTGAAGAGTGATACTAGTTTTTTAAGTTCATCTAAACCCAAGGCTTCATAGACATATAACGGAAGAAGATTCACACTAGCTCCTATATCGAGTAAAGATTTATCAATAAAGGTATTATCTATGACACAAGAAATGGTAGGACAACCAGGATCCTTATACTTCACACAAATTTGATTTGACAATATAGAACTAGCACGAGAGGTTAGGAAAGCTTTCTTAGGAACATGCATGGTTCTTTTATGAGTACACAAATCTTTTAGACACTTAGCATAAGCGGAAATTTGTTTAATTGCATCTAAAAGAGGAATGCTGATCTTGACTTGCTTAAAGACTTCCAGAATCTTATCTAACTGAGAAGATTGTTTATTTGAGAGAAGTCTTTGAGGAAACAGAACTTTCGGCTTAAATACTTTCTCACTACACACGTCATAGTGGGGTTTTGAAGGTGGTTTATTGGATGGTGATGACTCATTAGATTTATTTTCAGAATTTTTAGGATTTGAAGATTGTGGGAGACTATGATTCAATAGTAGAGGATTTTGTTCAGATGTTAGATTATCTTCCTCGTGAGTATTAACACAAGAATGATTGTTAAATAGATTACCGAAACGTAGAGAGATGACGAAGTTCACATTTTCATGAGAATTTTGGTTTTGATGAAATTTAGGGTTAATCTCGGGTTGACTGGGGAAACGATCTCTCTCTCTCTCTCTCTCTCTCCCTCTCTCCCCCTCTCTCTCTCACTGATCGTGTTTGCTAGTTGACTAACTCGGACCTCTAGCTTAGATATGGCTTGTGTGTTTGAATTTAGCAACTGCCTATCTTGGGTCAGAGTTTGCATAAAGGATTGTTGATATTTGAGTAATGCCTCCATACTCTTCTCTAAGGAATTAAATCGCTTATCAAATTCACTAAAATCAGGGGGATTCAAGGTGAATGAGTTAGGATAATAACTAAGGGTTTGAGAAGGATATGAATTGGGATTTTGAGCTGGGTATGGACTAGGATTGGGCTTTTGAAAAGCAGATTGAGAATTTTTATTAAACTGATTGTATTGACCTTGGTTCCATGAGAAATTTGGGTGATTCTTCCAACCAGGATTGTAGGTGGGTGCATATGGATCATTCCTAACACTAGGTTGCAATATAGCATCGACTTGTTGAATTTCAGGCCAATTGTCTATCACATGATTAGTCGAACTACAGTTTGCATAGATAGAACATTGATAAGACACGTTGTTGGTTTCTAAGGCTTTTAGACGTCTAGTGAGAGTAGCTAACTTAGCTTCGGTTGTAATAGAATTACCAACTACGTGTAAGCCCTTAAATCTTTCAGGTTCCGGATTAGGTTCCCTAGTTAACTCCCATAACATTGTTTTTTCAGCTAACTCCTCAAAATATTGCCAAGCATCTTCCTCATTTTTATCCATAAATTTACCTTGGCACATACACTCTAACAAAGCAGTGGTTTGACTGTCTAAGGCTTCATAAATAATTTTACAAACTCTCCATTTTTCTATACCATGTTGAGGACACTTAGACAGAAGCTTTTTAAATCTATCAGAATATTTCCAAAAAGATTATTTCGATTTTGTTGAAATTGGTTGATTTCATTCCTATGTCTGTTTGTCTTATGGTTTGAAAAATATGTTTTTTAAAAGATAGACACAAATCCCTCCCGCGTGGAAATAGAATTAACAGGTAGACTATACATCTATTGTTTAGCCTCTTCCCTTAAAACAAAGTTAATAAGTCCGATCCTAATGGAGTCTTCACTAAGTTGTTGGAGTTTTTGTAAAGCATACCCACTTCCTCAAATTCTCGAATAAAAAGATATGGATCATCTCCCTCTACCCCAGCAAACCTAGGTAACATGCTAATGTTGTGATGTTTAATTTCAAAATTATTCGCAGTTACTTCAGGTAGGACTATGTATGAGGGTTCAACGGAATGAGCGGGATAACAACGGTCTTTGAGTGAGGCAGACGTGACTACAAGTGTAATTTCTACTTCTTTTGATTCAATTTTAGTGGGTGAAAAGAACTCGAGTTGCCTTACTACTTTAGGAGATGAAAGTTTAGAGTGTCTTATTAATCTAGATGAACGGTCTCGAACCCAATTACTTTGCATATAAGACGAGTAAACACGTAGCAGATAAGAGCTATAATTAAACACCCAAGAAAAATTGGAAAATTAAAATGAAAAATCTTAGATCTATGGGTAATCCTAAAAAAATCTAGACAACTCCTAACTTTTGGACCACCAAAAAGTTTATAAATCTAGATTTATTCAAACCGATTGGCCAGGTAAGCGGGGGCACTTGTAAACAAGGCGCTGAATTTGAGAACCGCTAGCCTAGTCACCAATCCAAATTGGCCAGGTAAGTGACACACTTGCCTTGTCATCAAAAGTTCGAATAATTCCAAATTTACTTTCTTTTTTAGGTACCTTCCTAATTGAGCTCGAAATCCTAGGGGCTAACGTCTACTTAATTTTATTAGGGTAGGTGAATACAAGATGAAGGAATTAATGATTTGTGGGCCAAGGAAAGGGTGATGAAATCCCTCACCTTATCTTGTAATGGGATGGCGCCCTTAAGATTGATTAGATGATTCAACACACAAAGAACAAGATAATAAACACTTATGGATGCACTACACTTCATGTATTATTCTAAATTGTACGTACCTCTTTCCTCCAACAATCACCACAATTGTATAAGTTGGAAAACAATAAATACAAAAAAGAAATCTAGATGAAGTGATCCAATGTGAGAGAAGGAATGATGCAACAAATTGATTTTTAACAATTAACTAATTACTATTTTTGGGTTTTTTAATTTTTTTTATAATTTTCCAATAATGAAGGTGAGAAAAAAAATTGAGAGGGGATACGAAATACCGAAAAGCGCTTTCAAAAATTCCCAAAGAGATGGTAAGGCCTTTTAGCGATCTTTTTTTTCCAAGCTTTCCTCCGATTCACGATTCCCTAAAAAACCAAGAGAACACAAAAAAACTAGTTCGAAGAATTAAATATCAAGGAGTGAAAATTAACAATAGTCCCCAGCAGTGGCGCCAAAAACTTGATGTGTAAAATAATAAGAACTGCAAGCGCACAGTGTTTAGTTGTAGCAATTATAGGTCAATCCACGTAGACTATGAATTTTCAAAACTCAACCATTTTAAATCAGGCTAACTAGACAAATATATTTGAGATGTAATATGTTCAACCTAATTAGCAAATAACAAATAATATGGAAAATCCAGGGATCCGATTCCATTAATCAATCACAATTAACATCAACTCGCCCTAAAATCAATTCTCTTTTTCTCACAAAAATAACGTATATAAATTAATGAGACAAGCATATACTATGGAATTTGTTATCTAACAATAACCCATCAAAACTTCATGGAACAAGCATATGCTATCAAAAATAATTTTGGTAACAAAAACATATCAAAATCACATTGTTAATTGAACAATTAAGCACCAAGAAAAATCTACGAGAATCAAATAATAGGAACGAAAAGATATCAAAGCAATTAAATTAACTTCATCTTCATCCTAGGGAACAAAATTTAGCTACACATGAGAAAAAGATGAGCAAAACAAAAAACTAACAAAATTATATCTCTAGATTGGTGTTCTAGGTGTTGGGTCTTGGGCGTGTAAAATACAAGAGGGGAGACCCATATATAGGGAAAAAAAGAGGGTTTGGGTCTTGAAATACAAATAGGATTCTAAAAGTATTTCCTTTTTCTTCTTCTTCAATAAGTTTTCTATTTATTTTCCAATTCTCTTGATTTCAAAAATAGTCCACCTTCTTCCTTATGTGTACCTTTTCAAGAATAGGTATTAAAAAGATGCTAAATATGGATCTATCATGGCCCATTATGCAAGAAAGAGTTTTGATCCACCACTTTGGCATGAGTTCTGGCTCACCTCTTTAGGGTGTCCGGGTTCACCTCTCTAAGGAATTCAAGCTCACCCCTCTCTAAAGGATTCGGGTTAGCTTTTCTGTCTATCAAATATTCGGGTTCACCTCTCACTCATTGGTTAAGGCTCTACTATCAATCATAGGATCATGTTTTCCTCTCCAGCAAAGATTTGGGCTTTCTTCCCACTAATGGGTTCAGGCTCTTCTCTCACTCATTTATCCAGACTCTTCTTTTTTGCAGAGATTCAGACACTTCTCTCACTCACGGGTTCGGGTTCACCTCTTACTCACGAGTTCGGGTTCACCTCTCACTCACGGGTTCATCTGGTCATTCATATTTTTGGTTACAAATTTACATGTCATATCAGTAATCATTAATCATCTTAAAATATCATCTTTCGTTCATTTTTGAAGCGTCATATTAGATTTTTCTTGACAATAAATTATGTACTCTGGATGTCTTGCAATACGCAAATTTCATGTGACCGAGAGATGAGTCTAAAAAATTGGTCGTCGGAAAATATTTAGTTTTAATAACCTTCCATAATAAGAAAATCTTAATTGTTGATAAGTGGTCACGCTTGCCTTCCAGTTAATAGTTTAATTAAAGATTACTCGCTTTTTTCCATTCATTTTATATGTGTTTCTTATTTCTTCTGTTCCAAAGATATTGTCCACTTAATATGTTATTAACTAATTTAAGTGTTAATTATGTTTATTTTTTTAAAAAAAATTAATACATTTTCTTGGTAACTATTAACTAATTTAATATGATTTAATATAAAATATGATTGATGTTAAAATGAGTGGGATTATAGAGTATTTAGTCCTCTAATTTCTAGTGATAATTTTTGTATGAAACTTATTTACTCACTAGAAATATGTAACACCCTAGTGTAATTTTTTAGTAGATATACTTTTGTTAATGCGAGGTAAGAATTTTTTTTCTACACCTGATTTTTTTTCCTATTTTCTATTCAATTAAGCTGTAATTTTTTTCATAACAAGAAAACCCTATATTTTTTATATAAGACCTACTAATGTTTGTTAAAATATTTAGAGATTTCACATATTTATCCAGATGTCTAATTTTCAAAATGCTGATATTTTATTTTCATCCTGATGAGCGATATTAATACTTGAATACTGGTGCTTGACTCTATTCAAAATTGATTATCAGGATTTGATAAAATAAGAGTCACCTAACTCTTTTTGTCAAATTTGTCTCTTGAGTTGAAGAAAAAATTTAAAATGTATGATTAATAAACTGACAAAATATGTATTTAAAGATCGAGTTGGCCTTCAAACTGTTGTGAATTGATTGTCACATGGTCAAACATGTAATAGTAAGGCTAAACTTAGGTGTAGAATTTTTACAACTTGAATTAATTACATTTCCCCTTTCACTTGCTATAAATATAGCTTGAATCAGTGAATGAAATATACCCGAGCATTTCTTTCTCTGCTCCTTCTGCTTCTCATATTGCTCTCTCTCCGGTTAAAAATAGTAGTTCTCTAGCAGCTCTTTTATTGTTATAACCAGTATTTTATAACATGTTATCAGCACGAAGCCCTGCCGAAACTGAGAAGGTATAATTTTAATTTAAATATACATATATATGAGTAGACGTGGTTACACCCTCTACATATAATTTATATATATATGACCGAAGTAGACGTGGTTACACCCTCTACTAATAATTTAAATATATATGGCCGGAGCACCGCCTATTATTTTACGGTACCATTTAATTTTGGGTAATACCGAAGTATAGTGGGAACCTTAATTTATAAATTGCATATTTGTGGGATAATAACATTTTACCCCTAACTAACTTATACAGGATTGTCCACTTTAATTTATTATTGATCGGAGATAACTTGCATACGCAAACGTCCGTATGGCGGGTGAAAATCCATTTGTCATTTTATATATAGATTTGTTTATAATATCAATGATAATAATGATATATACATTGATTATTGCGTATTTGTTAACGCACCCGATTAACTAGGATTTTATGTAATATTTACATTGGTGAATTAAAATTTGATAATTTTTCGTGTTAATTCAGATTTAGTATGACAAATATTACAAGCTTGTCGTTCATTGCCTTGGACATTTCTGGCGATAATTATTTATCATGGGTACAAGATGTAAAGTTGCACTTGGGTTCAAAGAAATTAAGCGATACAATAAAGGCAGAAAATAAATCCACGGCTGAAGAAAACTTTACCTCTATAATTTTTCTCTGACACCACATGCATGAAGATTTAAAATCTGAGTACTTAGAAGTCGAGGATCCTTTTATTTTATGGGAAAATCTAAAGGATAGGTTCGATCACCAAAAACTAGTTTATCTACCTGCAGCTGAAAATGATTGGGCTAATTTAAGACTTCAGGATTTTAAGAGTGTCCGAGCATATAGCTCTGCTTTGTTCAAAATAAGTTCTAAGCTTATTATATGTGGTGAGAAAGTTACGGAAAAAAGAAAAATCGATAAAACACCATCAACTTTTCACCCCAACAATATCAACTTAGCAGAAATGTACAGGGAGCGCAAATTTACTAAGTTCTGGGATCTTCTATCAACTCTCCTCGTTGCTGAACAGAATCATGAATTGGTGATTAAGAATCATCAATCCCGTCCAACGGGATCTGCCCCATTACCTGAAGTAATTAACATGTCATTCCTGCAGAATGTACGTGGAAAAGGGTATAGAGGTGAACGGGGTCAAGGTCGATACCGTGAACGAGGTCGGAGCCACGGGCATTTTCGTCCATATAACAACTCTGGTCACCGGAAGTGGCAATCTGAATCACAGAGTAAAAGAAAAGCACCACGATGAGGAAAAACTGAAAATGTTTGCTATAGGTGCGGCATGGATGGGCACCGGACACGTAATTGCCATACCCCAGATCATCTTGTTAAGTTATACCAATCTTCTCAAAAATCAAAAGAGAAAATGGTAGAAACAAATTTCGCCAACAATAACATAGATGATTTCCCTAGAATCACAACTGGAGGAATGAGCATTAATGGTCCGGATGAACCTAACGAAACTCCCATATGGGAGGCTGACGATTAGTTTCATATAATTATTATAGTAGTGAGTATTATGTGCTTTATTTTGTTTGAACTATGTAGTGTGTTATGTTCTTATCAAATAAATTATGTTTCTTAATTATATACAGAATGGATTCTGAAGATATATGCATTGCTGATTGTGGTACAACTCATACGATTCTACAAAACCGAAAATATTTTACCCAAATAACAAAAACTGAAGCTCAAGTCGGAACAATTTCCGGCGTATCTAATATAATCGAAGGTTTTGGAAAAGCTAGTTTCGTCCTACCTAATGGTACCCACATACACATTCCAAATGCATTATATTCTAGTAAGTCTACTAGAAATCTTCTTAGTTTTAAAGATATTCGACTCAATAATTTTCACATCGAAACTACCTTTGAGGCTAATAGAGAATATCTTCTTATTACTTCCGCTAATCCTAGCAACAAGAAAATCTTAGAAAAGTTTCACTCACTTTCTTCAGGATTATATATGATGAAAATTAGAACTATCGAGTCACACAATGTCATTGCTTCCAAACTCATAGATCCAAAATCTTTTACACTTTGGCATGAAAGATTAGGTCATCCTGGCGTCTCTATGATGCGTCGTATTATAGAGAATTCTACTGGTCATCCTCTTAAAGATTTTAAAGTTCTTTCCAACAATGACCTTCCATGTTCAACATGTTCTTTGGGAAAATTGATTACTCGACCATCCCCTACTAAAGTTCTGCTTGAAAGCCCAACTTTTCTAGAAAGGATCCAAGGGGACATATGTGGACCTATACACCCATCATCTGGCCCATTTAGGTACTTCATGGTATTAATCGATGCCTCAACTAGATGGTCTCATGTTTGTCTTCTTTCAACTCGTAATGATGCTTTTGCAAAACTACTTGCCCAAATAATCAAATTACGAGCTCAATTCCAAGATCATTGCATTAAGTCAATTCGTTTAGATAATGCCGGCGAATTCACATCTGCAACTTTTGTCGACTATTGCATGTCTGTAGGAATCTCAGTTGAACACCCAGTTCCTCATGTATATACACAAAATGGGTTAGCCGAGTCCTTTATCAAAAGACTCCAACTTATTGCAAGACCGCTGTTGTTGAAAGCAAAATTACCTACATCTATTTGGGGTCACGCAATACTCCATGCTGCTAATATTATTAGGATTAGACCAACTTCCTACAACCAACATTCTCCGCTACAACTGGTACTTGGTCAAGTTCCTAATATTTCTCACTTTAAAATTTTCGGAAGTGCTGTATATGTACCGATTGCTCCACCACAAAGATCGAAGATGGGAGCTCAAAGAAGAATAGGTATCTATGTTGGTTTTAATTCCACATCTATAATTAGATATCTGGAGCCTCTAACCGGAGACTTATTTACCGCAAGATATGCAGATTGTCATTTTGACGAGTCTATGTTTCCTCCCTTAGGGGGGATAAACATTCAAATAAAGTTAATCCTGACATAACATGGAATGCATCAGGATTATATTTTCTAGATCCACGAACCGGTCAATGCGAACTTGAAGTTAAAAGAATTATTCATATGAAAAAAATCGTAAACCAAATGCCTGACGCATTTAACGATTCTAGAAATATAACTAAATCTCATATACCTGCAGTAAATACTCCAGCTAGAATAGATATACCAATTCAAAAATCAGATACAAAAGACTTGGTTACAGAATCAAAGCCACGCCTGAAGCGTGGTAGACCGGTCGGTGCAAAAGATGTTGCACCACGAAAAAGAAAAATAAAGAAAATTGCCCCTGAAGTGGCACATGCTCCGGAAGAAGCAAATACCCCTAAAGTGGTTTTATCTCCTGAAGAGATTCCAGTCCCTGAAGATACGGGATTAAACAATCATGAAATTTCAATAAATTATATGCATGATATGAAATTATGGGATCGAAGTAAAACCATAATCGATGATGTATTTGTGTATTCCGCAGCATTGGATGTAGACATAAATTCTGATCCTGAACCACAAAGTGTGGATGAATGTCGTCGAAGAAAAGACTGGCCAAAATGGAAAGACGCAATCCAAACAGAATTAAATTCATTGCGTAAAAGAGAAGTATTTGGACCTATTGTCCAAACATCAATTGGTGTGAACCCTGTTGGGAATAAATGGGTATTCATAAGAAAACGAAATGAAAAGAATGAAATTATGAGATATAAAGCCCGACTTGTAGCACAAGGATTTTCTCAAAGGCCTGACATTGATTATCAAGAAACATACTCTCCAGTGATGGATGGAATTACTTTTTGTTTTATATTAGGTATGACATCTAAAGAAAAATTAGAAACACGTCTTATGGACGTCGTTACTGCATACCTGTATGGTTCACTTGATAGTGAAATATTTATGAAAATCCCAGAAGGGTTAAAAATGGATGAGTTCAAGAAACCTCGTCATATATACTCCATTAAACTTCAACGATCATTGTATGGACTGAAACAATCTGGTCGTATGTGGTATAACAAACTTAGTCGTTATTTACAAAAGAATGGGTATATTAGTAATCGAATTTCTCCATGTGTTTTTATCAAAAAATCACAATCTGGTTTTGTGATTATTGTTGTATATGTGGATGATTTAAACCTTGTAGGGACAACTACGGAGGTTGATGAAGCTGTCATATATCTAAAGACAGAGTTTGAAATGAAAGATCTTGGAAGGACAAAATATTGTCTTGGTATACAAGTCGAGCACTTGTCATCGGGAATTTTCCTCCACCAATCTACATATACAGAAAAGGTTTTAAACAGATTTTACATGGATAAATCTCATCCATTGACTACTCCAATGGTGGTTAGGTCTTTAGAGCCTGATAAAGATCTATTTCGACCACGAGAAGATGATGAAGAGGTTCTTGGTCCTGAAATCCCATATCTAGGTGCAATTGGTGCACTTATGTATCTTGCAAATAATACAAGGCCAGATATTGCATTTGCTGTGAATTTATTGGCTAGATTTAGCTCTGCTCCGATGGACAGACATTGGAATGAGATCAAACATATATTCCGTTATCTTCGTGGAACAACAGACTTTGGATTATTCTTCCCGAAAAACTCGACATCTCAGTTGATTGGATATGCAGATGCTGGATATTTGTCAGATCCTCATTTTGGTAAATCACAAACTGGATATGTGTTTACATATTGTGGTACAACCATTTCCTGGAAATCTACGAAGCAAACTACAGTGGCAACCTCAACAAATCACTCAGAACTCATTGCAATTCATGAAGCCAGTAGAGAATGTGTTTGGTTGCGATCTATCATCAAGAATATTCGGGAATCATGTGGATTATCAAACATCACTAGAAGTCCTACCATTATGTTTGAGGATAACACTGCATGCATTGATCAACTCAAGGAAGGATATATATCAAAGGAGACAGGACGAAGCACATTTCACCAAAATTCTTCTACACTCATGAGCTTCAAAAGAATGGTGAAATTGATGTACAACAAATTCGGTCATGTGACAACCTTGCTGATTTATTCACGAAATCATTACCAAATTCAACATTTGGAAAATTACGACAGAACATTGGAATGCGCCGACTCAAGAATTTATTTCAACAAAATTCAGAGAATGATTAGTTTTTCCAAGGGGAGATTGTACTCTTTTTTCTTCGTTAAAGTTTTTATCCCACTGGGTTTTTCTTTGACAAGGTTTTAACGAGGCAGTCTATGATCCATACCACAATGACAATCAAAGGGGAGTGTTGTGAATTGATTGTCACATGGTCAAACATGTAATAGTAAGGCTAAACTTAGGTGTAGAATTTTTACAACTTGAATTAATCACATGTCCCCTTTCACTTGCTATAAATATAGCTTGAATCAATGAATGAAATATACCCGAGCATTTCTTTCTCTGCTCCTTCTGCTTCTCATATTGCTCTCTCTCCAGTTAAAAATAGTAGTTCTCTAGCAGCTCTTTTATTGTTATAACTAGTATTTTATAACACAAACAAATTTTTGAATAATATTTTTCCAGTTCTGAAACATGGCGAGATTAGTAGCCCTTAACATATTATACACACGTTGATGTATATATCAAATACACTAATATATACCTTAATTGTGTTGGATTTTTAAACGCAGCGGGGCGTGGAAAACACTTTTACACACACAAAATCCAAATAAAAGCATATAAATCGTGAATAAAAATTCGAGGGATCGAATCTAACCTTTAAAAATAATTCGGAGACAACGATCAGAGATCCTTAGCAGTTGCTCCTCAAGTGTGAAGCACTCCACCGGTATCCACCAAGAAAACGACTTTTAGGAGGAGGAGGAGGTGGAGAGAATTTGGTTTTCTGAAACTTTTGGGTTTCTTGGGGTTAGAATAAAATAGGGTCTATAATAGTGTATTTATAGGCAAAATTTTCAGCTGAAATTTTCCCATAAATATTATTATTATTATCCCATTTATTATTCTCATTAATAATTAAAACACCTTTTAATTATTAATCCTTTTCTAAACACTTTAGAAATAATTCTCTCTCTTGATTTAATTTCCAAAAATTAAATCCTTAATTAATAATATTAAGAACTTTTCTTAATTAATTTATAATCAATTAAATCTCATTTAATCAATTATTAATTTTGCCAATTAATTATTTATTTCACAAATAAATAATTATTTAGCCATTATTAATTAATTCCACCACCAATAAATCATTCTCTTTTTATGGTGTGACCCTGTAGGTTCAATATTAAGCCGGTAGTAGAAATAAATAATAATAAAACTATTTTATCATTATTTATATAAATTCTCTAATTTATTAAATATGATTAATTAATTAATCACATTTATTCTACATCGTGAGTGATGCTTCTCAACGTATCGCGACTATCCGGATAATATGAATTCACTGCTTAGAATACCAAGAACCTGTCAGTGAATAGTTACCGTACAATAAACTCCTTCTACCCTACAATGTCCCGATTAAATACAAGGCATGGATCTCGTGTCAAGCCTATCTAATTCAATCACTTGCTTACCATTTACTATGCATAGTTCTATGCAAATTAGAAACTCCTTTCTAATTTCATTTACTCTGGCCAGAGATTCCTGAACTAGCATAAGTGGATCAGCCTTGAACATTCGCTTACTTCACTGGAAGGGGTAGATCCTTTATTGATCATACACTATCTTCGTGTACAAATTCCTATACCCAGAAGAGCCCTAATAATTGTCCCTGGAGACTAAGAACTAAACCAAAGCATAGTTCAGTGTACACAAGATGACTATGATGACCTCAAGTCTAAGGATACTTGTACAACTATCACTAAGCAAACAACTGCTGACACGTGAGTGAACTCCATCAGTTGTTCAGCTGTGCGAGTCATGTTCAGTGAACTTATTCCATAATAAGCACATACATACTAGCTATAGTGTCACCACACAAATGTCTATGAGAACAGACATCCTTCAAAATGAAGCAAGCATAGTATGTACCGATCTTTGCGGATTATTAATTACCAGTTAGTAATCCTATGACCAGGAACTATTTAAGTTTAGAGTTATCATCTTTTTAGGTCTCACTATTATGATCTCATCATAATCCATAAAAAGCTTTACTCTAAACTATGGTATATCTTATTTAAACACTTAAATAGATAAAGCCCGTAATAAAAACAAAACAAGTCTTTATTAATATCAATGAAATCAAAACAGATTACATAAAAGTTATTCCTAAATCCTAATACATGATTGGACTTAGGACATATTCCTTTCAATCTCCCACTTGTACTAAAGCCAATCACTCTGGTATCTAATACACATCTCATCTTTATGACGATCAAAGTGACTTTCAAAAAGTAGCTTTGTGAGTGGGTCTGCTATGTTGTTGTGTGTGTCAACTCTAATTCAATACAATATAAGAAATGTTACCGTGCTCCCACTAACCCTTTTGTAGACGCATGGTTCATCTACGTTTTTGATAAAATCAAACTCTTTGATTATCTCATCAAAACGAATGTTCCATCTTTCGAGAAGCTTGCTTTAAACCACATTAATCGCAAGCAAAATCCGAACTGATTTTAACAGGGCTTCATGTAAAAAGTTTCATCAAAGTCAATCCATTGCCTTTGTTTGAATCCTTTTCCCAAAAGCCTGGCCTTATAGGTCTCCACCTGGCCATCTGCTATAATCTATCTTTTGTATACCGTATACATAGATTCCATTCTGGATTTCATGGCACTATGCCATTTCTCTGAGTCAACACTACTCATAGCCTCATTATAGGTCACAGGGTCGTCATCATCAAATGATTGACAACTCATTGTCATTCTCAATGACAAGGCCATATTACCTCTCAGGTTGGCGAGACACTCTCCCTGACCTATGAATGGGCTGTTCCACAAAAGGTTGTTTAGTCAGAACAGGTGTTTCCACTCGATCTGTAGTAGTTTGTGCTTCTTGAACTTCATTAAGTTCAATTTTGCTCCCACTGTTTCCTTCAAGGATAAACTCCTTTTCCAAGAAGGTAGCATATCTGGAGACAAACACCCGATGATCGGTGCAAAAGTAATACCCTAAAGTCTCTTTAGGATATCCCACAAAACTACATTTTACGGGTCGATATTCCAGCTTATCTGGGTCAACTTACTTGACATAAGCTGGACATCCCCAAATCTTAAAGTGTTTAAGACTCAGTTTCCTTTCTTTCCATATCTCATACGGAGTTTGAGGAACAGATTTGGAAAGCACCCTATTCAGTAAATATGCTGAGGTTTCCAATGCATAACCCCATAGGAATACTGGAAGATTTGCATAGCTCATCATGGACCAAACTATGTCTAACAAAGTTCGATTTCTCCTTTCAGATACCAATCTGGAGGAGTCCATAGGGAGACTATACCATTTACTTTGAGATAATCTAGAAACACTCCATTAAAGTATTCACCACCTCGATCTGATCGAAGAGTTATAATACTATGTTTGGTTGTTTCTCCACTTCATACTTATACTCTTTAAACTTTTTAAAGGCTTCAGACTTGTGTTTCATCAAACACATATCTGAATCCAGATCTATCATCTATGAAAGTAATGAAGTATGAAAATCAACCCATGGCTTGCGTAGACATTGGTCCACATACATCTGTGTGTACCATTCCTAGCAAATTTGCAGCCCTCTCTCCATGTCCACTAAATGGAGACTGCAGTGCCACTATAAAGTGAGATTTTCATCATCCCTTTTCTTTTATTAGTTTGTTCAATCTGAAGTAAATTATGTCACATATATACAGACCATTATTTAAAGCACCACGTCCATAAAGAATATTATCTCTAAGAATAGAACATTCATTATTCTCAATAATAAATGAAAAATCCACCCAAGTCTAACATGGGAATAATATTCCTCACAATCGAGGGAACAAAATAACAATTATTTCAAACAATAGTCTTGCCCGTAGGCCTATGTAAATAAAATGATTCTACATCTTCAGCAGCAACTCTTGCTCCATTTCCATCAGTAGAATCACCTCCTCTTTCTCAAGAGTCCTACTTCTCCTTGGTCCCTGCAACAAATTGCAGATTTGAGAACCACAGGCGGTATATAATACCCAAGTAGAAATTTGTTTTAATGACATATTTATTTCTATCATGAACATACCTGAATCAGAAGCGGTAGTCTCACTACCCTTCTTCTTCAATTCTGCAAGGTAAACCTTGCAGTTCCTCTTCCAGTGCCCCACCTTGTTACAGTGAAAGCAAACAACTTTGCTCTTGGGGTCTTCAGCTTTTGGTGGAACCGGCGTTTTCTCACCTACTTTCTTCTTCTTGGAAGAGTTCCTCTTCCTTTTCTTAGGATTGGAACCTTCACCAATTAGAAGAACAGAACTCTTCTTAGGGGAAAAATTCGATTCCGCAGTCTTCAACATGTTGTGGAGTTCAGGCAGGCTGACATCCAACTTATTCATGTGAAAGTTCACAACAAACTGCGAGAACGAACTCGGAAGCGATTGCAAGACCAAGTCTTGGCTCAGCTCCCCATCCATGGCAAAACCAAGTTGTCCAAGACGTTCAATCAAATTGATCATCTTAAGTACATGGTCATTCACAGATGATCCCTCAGACATCCTACAACTGAACAGCTCTTTCGATATCTCATATCGAGCTGTCCTCCCCGCCACATCATACAAATCTTGTAGATGCATGAGGATAGTGTGAGCATCCATATGCTCATGTTGCTTCTGTAGCTCAATGTTCATGGAAGCTAGCATGATGCATTGAGCAACATTTGCATCATCTATCCACTTACGATACACAACATGTTCATCATTATGTGCATCACTAGCAGGTTCAGTAGGCTTAGGTGAGTCAATCACGTATTCCAGCTTCTCAATCCTGAGAACAATTCTCAAGTTTCGAAGCCAGTCAGCATAATTAGGACCAGTCAATTTGTGAGCATCCAGTATGCTCCTTAGTGATAGTGCAGAAGACATAACGTACAAAGTAAATCTGTAAATGATAAACACATAACAACACTTAGCAAATATTCGATTTCATTTCAAAACACTATATGAATCGGGTCTTTACTCATAAGTGGCTCCCACTAGTTTTCCTAATTTATTCAACCCTCTTCGTGAAAAATTAAGCATTCATAATGCTAGTGGGAATAGGGATCCTACATTCCATTACACGACCCCGGCTGTAGCACGAACCGCCATGTAATGTTCAATAGGCAGACAACTCTTGTCAATTACATCTCATGTTATTCCCTAATCAAACTTTAGCCTCTTGAATAATTGAGTCTCGGCTGTAGCACGACAAACTCAATATTCTAAGTCAAGTCAAACCCAACATTCCGTACAGTTGAATCAGTCCCCAAAGGCCCACGGCTGTAGCACGTACCGACCTTTAGATTCTTATTCAATGTACACATCTCTATGTAATAGACAAGTATTTCTTATTTCGAAATCAAAGCCCTCGGCTGTAGCACGAACCGACAATGATTCAAAAATAAGAACTACTTTTCTATCATGTTGGAAGGCTATGACCGACACAAGCCCATTGTATCATTGGCCAATTACTACTTGATATTATTTAATTTTAGAGGGATTATATTACGTTACAATCATAATCATATTATAAAGAAATTCTTCCTTTTAAATTAAATATTTCAAATTAATAATCAATAATCAGACGATTCCCAGATCGGGTGGAGCATTGTCAAGAGGCGTCACTTAATAACCCTTTCTTACAGATAGAAATCTGTTGTTGACAGAATCATCCTTTCTCTCATATCGAAAATTCATATTCAATTACGTGTTTCACAAACACAAGAATCTCATGATTGTATTCATAATATTATTCTTAAGGTTATGAAACAATTTCACTATACTAGGTTGTCTAACAAACGCCTTATGTTCATTCAAGTTCACCTAAATCTATCATCGCATGATAAACTAAGCATATATCACATATATAAACATGAATAAACATCAAGGTAGGCATGTTACATCATCTAGCACATTCGTCTAAGCAATATACATCTCTATGTATCACATGAAGTATTTAAAAGCAATTTAAACAGTTAAAAACAGCTTAAAAACACTTCTGTTAGCTATAAACAGTTCGAAACAATTTCCTAAAATATCATATAATATACCATTAGAAGCGTCTCGAAAAGACGAATCCAACGGCACCGAAATCGCCCAATTCTGAGCTTCCACACGCTCTCACGCGCCCCAAGAAGGTGCCCCACGCGCCGCCACACGCACACGCGCTGTCAGGCGCGTGTCAGACCTCCCCCCACGCGCTCCCACGCGCCCACGCGCCTCACGCGCCCCTAACCCCTATGCTGACGTCAGCATGACGTCACCAGCGCGTGTCTTCCACGCGCCGTGCGTGGCACGCCAGCGCGTGAGCCCCACACGCGTGTGGTCGACGCGCGGGCCTCTTCTTTACAGCGATTCGCCGCCGCCTTCTCTCTCCCTCGGTTTGCGTGCTGTCAGATCTCTCTTTCTGCCATGTCTGTCTGTGCTTCTCTTTTATTTCCGTGCAACAACAAACAGGTAGTAGATAACACAGACAGTACTAATATATATACATACATGCAATTCATATATATATATATATAATTATTTAATACGAATTTAATTGCTAGAACTTCAAAAATTCATAATAAAAAATCTATACATCCTAAAATTATGAAAAAAATACCCAGACGATCTACAACACTTGTAGAACCCAGATCAACATTCAAAATTATTCTGAGAAACGATTTCTCATCAGGCAAAATTAATCCATAATATAACTTGTAAAAATCATAATTAATTCATACAAGCACATAAAATTCTGAAATTTTTACCATAGATCTATATGCATACAACCTATGCTCTGATACCATTTTTGGATTTTTAAACGCAGCGGGGCGTGGAAAACACTTTTACACACACAAAATCCAAATAAAAGCATATAAATCGTGAATAAAAATTCGAGGGATCGAATCTAACCTTTAAAAATAATTCGGAGACAACGATCAGAGATCCTTAGCAGTTGCTCCTCAAGTGTGAAGCACTCCACCGGTATCCACCAAGAAAACGACTTTTAGGAGGAGGAAGAGGTGGAGAGAATTTGGTTTTCTGAAACTTTTGGGTTTCTTGGGGTTAGAATAAAATAGGTTCTATAATAGTGTATTTATAGGCAAAATTTTCAGCTGAAATTTTCCCATAAATATTATTATTATTATCCCATTTATTATTCTGATTAATAATTAAAACACCTTTTAATTATTAATCCTTTTCTAAACACTTTAGAAATAATTCTCTCTCTTGATTTAATTTCCAAAAATTAAATCCTTAATTAATAATATTAAGAACTTTTCTTAATTAATTTATAATCAATTAAATCTCATTTAATCAATTATTAATTTTGCCAATTAATTATTTATTTCACAAATAAATAATTATTTAGCCATTATTAATTAATTCCTCCACCAATAAATCATTCTCTTTTTATGGTGTGACCCTGTAGGTTCAATATTAAGCCGGTAGTAGAAATAAATAATAATAAAACTATTTTATCATTATTTATATAAATTCTCTAATTTATTAAATATGATTAATTAATTAATCACATTTATTCTACATCGTGAGTGATGCTTCTCAACATATCGCGACTATCCAGATAATATGAATTCACTGCTTAGAATACCAAGAACCTGTCAGTGAATAGTTACCGTACAATAAACTCCTTCTACCCTACAATGTCCCGATTAAATACAAGGCATGGATCTCGTGTCAAGCCTATCTAATTCAATCACTTGCTTACCATTTACTATGCATAGTTCTATGCAAATTAGAAACTCCTTTCTAATTTCATTTACTCTGGCCAGAGATTCCTGAACTAGCATAAGTGGATCAGCCTTGAACATTCGCTTACTTCACTGGAAGGGGTAGATCATTTATTAATCATACACTATCTTCGTGTACAAATTCCTATACCCAGAAGAGCCCTAATAATTGTCCCTGGAGACTAAGAACTAAACCAAAGCATAGTTCAGTGTACACAAGATGACTATGATGACCTCAAGTCTAAGGATACTTGTACAACTATCACTAAGCGAACAACTGCTGACACGTGAGTGAACTCCATCAGTTGTTCAGCTGTGCGAGTCATGTTCAGTGAACTTATTCCATAATAAGCACATACATACTAGCCATAGTGTCACTACACAAATGTCTATGAGAACAGACATCCTTCAAAATGAAGCAAGCATAATATGTACCGATCTTTGCGGATTATTAATTACCAGTTAGTAATCCTATGACCAGGAACTATTTAAGTTTAGAGTTATCATCTTTTTAGGTCTCACTATTATGATCTCATCATAATCCATAAAAAGCTTTACTCTAAACTATGGTATATCTTATTTAAACACTTAAATAGATAAAGCCTGTAATAAAAACAAAACAAGTCTTTATTAATATCAATGAAATCAAAACAGATTACATAAAAGTTATTCCTAAATCCTAATACATGATTGGACTTAGGACATATTCCTTTCAAATTGATGTTGGGATATAAATTTCTGAATGAATACATATTCGTCTAAATAAGGTGAAGTTACTTGACAAAAAAGAGGTGAAGTTATTTTTAATCTCTAATTATAATTTTATTTAAATATAAATACATGAAAACATTCTTATTAAATTAAAAGTTTGATCATATAATTAGATTTACAATATATACGGAGTACATCTATACTATATTATTATAAGCAGAACACCCTCTATTTGTTAGTTGCTCGGTACAGTTGTTTGGTAGTTACTCTGTACAGTTGTTTGGTACGACAAATAACAACCGTCAGATCTAAAGTCAAAAAAATGAGAACCATTTGATACAATAATAAAATATTATTATATTAATATTTAAACTGCTCTCATGGATTCAGGGTTCGAACCCCGTCAACAACTTATTATATTTAAACTTTTATATTCTTTATTTAAACAATATATTATATTATTTATTTTCAGTTAAGTCTCAAATTATTATAAAACATATATTGTTATAATTTATTATATTTTTCGATTTAATTTTTAACTATTGAAAATTATATTATAAAATATATTATTAAAAACTATCGAATGTTAAAAACAATCCGTGCATCGCACGGGTTATAAGTTAGTATAATATATATAAGAGAGATCGAGTGAGAACTAGATAATAATGAAAGAGATCATCTTGTTATTTTATATCATTAACAAAGTATAGACAAACCTTATATAGGTTAGTAGAATGGATATTACGAGAAAAATGAAGAGACCAATGTTGCTAGTAAATCATAACGCATGGAGCAATGTATTTGGGTGAAGTTCAAGACTATAGCATGGAACTTTTTTCTCTTAACAATTAAGCATCAAGTATAACTAATAGCTGTACCCCACCTAACCGAACTCTTGAGCTTGGATCCCAAGCCCAACAGCCTAGTTTTTCACCTTTGAATTTTCTTTTTAACAAAAAAAACCTAGTATATTAATCAAAATATTCTGTACTACACAATTTTTTTCCAGCTAAAATAATTATATATATATCATTCTCTTCTCTCTCTGAGCCCCCAGTTTCATTTCCAGCGCACACTCTCTCTCTCTAGATCTCTCTCACTCTCTCTCTAAAACTTCCTCTCGAGGGAGCGAAAGAGCTTTTACAAATCTCAATTACCAGTTACATATACATACACCTATAGATACATATATACGTACGTGTCTGTATCTATATCTCGTCTCTCTCGCAGATCTGATCTCGCGCCTCGGTCACCATGGCGGCCGCGAACGCTCCGATCACTATGAAAGAGGCGCTTACGGTAAATTCGATATATATTTTAGCTTAATTCGATTGTTCTTTTGTGATTGTTATGCGTAGATACGTGTTTTGTATGTGTTTAATTGTTTGAATCGTTGTTTTTGCTTAATTGACACGTGATTTGTGTTGTTACGAGTGTTTTTGATGCGAATTATGTATGTTAGAGTAGTGTTAGATCTGTTTTTTGTGATTTATATCAGATCTGTGGTTTGTGTATAGTTTATATTTGTTGCGAGATTGATCAAAGGATGTGAATTGATGTATGCTTAATTCGCTTGTGTTGCGAGATTTATCAATGGATGTGAATTGATGTATATAGTTTGTTTGTGTTGTGAGTTTGATTGATGTATGTGAGTTGCTGTATGTGATTCGAAGTGTTTTTTGTGGTTAGTTTTGTGAGTAAGTTTGATTTGATATTGCAGTTGCCTAGTATTGGGATCAATGCACAATTCATCACCTTTACGAATGTTACAATGGAATCGGAGAAGTATATATGTGTTCGGGAGACTGCACCACAGAACAGTGTAGTAATTATTGATATGAGCATGCCGTCGCAGCCTTTGAGGAGGCCTATTACTGCTGATTCGGCTCTCATGAATCCGAATTCGAGAATTCTTGCTTTGAAAGGTATCTTTGGATTTGTTATTTACGTGAAGGATCGTGTTTTAAATGTTATAGTATTTTTTTTGGTGCTATTATGGCACAGCTATTTTGTCCGCATTATCGGTACGGATGGTTAAATTTTGCCCTTTATTTATTGACCTGATATTATTTGTTTTTTAGCTGCTACATGAAATCGAGTTGTATGCCATTTCTGGAATCTAATGTCTTTTGTCTAAAAAAACTCTTGTAAATATATCTTTTATAGATACGCATTTTTCGACTTGTAGCAAAGACATCTGCGAGAAACAATAAATTGCAAGCATGGCGTAGTGTTGATGTGTTATAATCTAGCACGTTGACTTATTGGGGAGTGCCTTTTTTTATACACGTAAAAATATCACCAAGCCAATGCTTTTGCTTCTGCAGTATGCAGAAACAATTAAATTATTTGCTACCAGGTGTATTACTTTACCATGAAATTCTGGTGATAAGAACAAAGTGAGTAATTATATTCGGTATCCGTTCTTCTTTATCAAGACATAGTAGGTTCATCGTGCTATAGCCATTAAAAATATTCTTGTTAACTTTCTTATGCATAGTTGGTGTCTTCTAAATTTTAGAAGAACTGGATGTGTAATTGTTTTCACGTCACAAAATCTAATTAGTAAATGTGATATTTTTTGAAGCTTCACTTCCTGGAACTACTCAGGACCACTTACAAATATTTAACATTGAGCTGAAGGCAAAAATTAAGTCATACCAGATGCCGGAGCAGGTATGTTTCATACCCTTTGCTGCGATTTTTTGTTTATTATTTGACACACAACTTTTAGGTGATTATTGTTTTTTTGTTTCTAAAAAAGGTGGTGTTTTGGAAGTGGATCACACCGAAATTGTTGGGTTTGGTCACTCAAGCCTCTGTGTATCATTGGTCTATTGAAGGTATGATGCCAACTTTTGTGCCAAAATTAGAATTTGGAGCTTATCAGTTTCTCTTTTGTCATCTGATCGAAGTCTGAAAACGATTTTTCCTTTTTTTATCTTAATTCAGGCGAGTCCGAACCTGTTAAAATGTTTGATAGAACAGCTAATTTGGCAAACAATCAGATTATAAATTATAGATGCGATCCGTCAGAGAAATGGCTGGTTCTGATTGGAATTGCTCCCGGTTCACCTGATGTATGTACTTCTAGTTCTCATGTACTTTTAGTTCTCAAGTACCTGATGCTGTAAAATTTTGCAATCAAGTTAACTAAAGTATTGTGAAAAAGAATGTTACATTATTTGTCGTAATTTGACTATTTGAGCTCATCAAATCAAGCAGCAATTAAATGATCCTATCCTAGTGCAGGATGTAATGTTGTCTTTGACGATTAGCCTGACCATGAGTGATTAAATTTTTTAATCTGAAACAACATTTTTCACGCTCTTTTTTTTGGGGGCGGGGTAATACAAACTTAATTGTTTCAAGATGTTCTATCAGTTGTGTTATGCTGCTTTGGTGCAACAAGTTTCAGTCTCCTTTGGTTTAAAAGTAATTGGTTTGATCTAATTAGTGCTGATGTACTCCACTGTGCTGCACTAAATTTTAGTCTTCTGTTAATTGGGGGGGGGGGAGATGCAAGGTTATCACGGCGCCAAGTCGACCCTCGACGCTCGAGTACCTTCGTGAAGACAAGTCGACAAGTTGCCCGACAAGTCGTAAAAGTCGACAAAGTGTTCATTATACATATAATTACTAGATTTAATATATAATATAACTGACCATGTTAGTTTTATATTTAAATCAAAATTAATAGAATAATAAGTTCAAAATAAGCATGGTACACCACAATTATGGTTATGAAGGGCCCAAGTCAGACTACGAGACTCTTGGACGACCTTCACGTCAACTAGTTGATGACAAGTCGGGCTTCGAGACTCTCAGGCGATGACAAGTCGGGCTTCGAGACTCTCGGCGCCTGAGTACCTTCGCGTCGACTAGTTGGTGAATAGTCGTCTTCGTGATAACAATGGGGAGATGTTTGTGTTGGTGTAAGTTTGTTAATACATTTATCTTATGATAGATAGTAGTATCTGCAATCTGCATTGTTGTAAAACTCAAATCTGTTTAAAATTTGGATGCAAATTACCTAACTTATTTTGACGAAGTATGATTGATTGATCAGGTTTCTTTATATTTCTTTGCTAACATTCTGTTCTCTTCGAATCTATAGAGGCCCCAATTGGTGAAGGGCAACATGCAACTTTTTTCTGTGGATCAGCAGCGCAGTCAGGCTCTTGAAGCACATGCAGCCTCATTTGCCTCATTTAAGGTCTGTTTAAAATCTTTCTGTCCTTCGAGTTTGTTGTTTGTTCTTACATATGAGTTTGTTGTTCTTGTATAGTCTGTTGTCTTGCTCTGTTGCACTGAGGTTCTTTATATGTATTTTGATGAATTCTTTTGAATTTGGATCAGGTTCAAGGGAATGAGAATCCATCAATTCTTATTTCTTTTGCAACAAAAAGCTCAAATGCTGGACAAGTTACATCAAAATTGCATGTTATCGAGCTCGGTGCCCAGCCAGGTAATGTGTTATTTATAAAATAATTCTGCTGATGTTGTTGAGCTGTCTTACTTGAAAGAGGTCGGTATCCGAGCATCGCTTTTATGCAGAAGGCTCCAGATTGAGATACTATGTTCATTTCATATTCTTATTATAACCAGTATTGTGTTAGTACTAGAATATAAATGTCAATCGATGCTGATTTTGCTTGGATTATGTTGGCTTATATAGGGAAAGCAGCTTTTACAAAGAAACAAGCAGATCTGTTCTTTCCTCCTGATTTTAATGACGATTTTCCAGTTGCCATGCAGGTCAGTATTCTTTCAGTTGCTATACTAATATCTTAATTCAGTGTTCACCATCAGTAGTATAGTGGACTATAATTTTATCTAACATGAAATGTTTTTATATTTGCAGATATCCCATAAATACAGTTTGATTTATGTGATTACCAAGCTAGGACTTCTATTTGTTTATGATCTTGAAACAGCAACTGCAGTCTACAGAAATAGGATTAGCCCAGATCCGATTTTCTTAACATCAGAAGCTTCATCTGCTGGGGGTTTCTATGCCATTAATAGAAGAGGTCAAGTGTTACTTGCTACTGTAAATGAATCTACTATTGTGCCTTTTGTCAGTGGCCAAGTAAGTTTTTTTAGTAATCTTTAGTATTTTTCTTTCATGTAATATTAAGGTTGTTTTTTAAGTAAATTATTCTATGTTTATTGCAGTTGAATAACCTTGAACTTGCTGTCAATCTTGCTAAAAGAGGAAACCTACCCGGTGCAGAGAATTTGGTAAGTTGATACCTCTCTAATGCTTTTAATAACACTGCCTCTCCCAATGATAGGTTTTTGGTATATATTCTAGATTTGGATATATATATATATATGTATCTGTGTGTGTGATAAATTAGATTCAGTTACCATATTATGTTTATGGGGCATGGATGCCCTAATAATAGAACTATAGTTAAAATTTTCCTAAATTAATTAGATTTTTTGGTTTTTTCTAAATGTACAAATTGTAGTAGATATGGGGGCCAAAAATTCTCCTTACAGTTTGGGGACCCTCGGTGGCATGTCTTATCCGCCTTAGCCTAGGACTTGTCTTTTATGCTGCGATGACCATCATTAAATGTATTCTTAAAATTTTGAACAAATTTGTTTGCCGACACACTTATACTTCCATCATATCTATAGATGGTACGAATAAAAGACATGCCTTGGATGTAATTGTATTTTAAACATCAGTGCAACTACTAAAAGTGTGCATGTAATTTAGACATACTTTCATACAAGGAAAGTAAAATATGATATGAGATTTGTCATCTTGGAAAAATATGAACTGCACTTTAACAATTTAAATTATAGAGTTAAAAAATAATGAATTTTAGCCATTCAGTGTCATTGAATGAGTTATTTGCGCTTCTGACTGTTTGTACCTGTTCTTGTATGTATTTTAGGTGGTTCAGCGGTTCCAAGAGCTATTTGCTCAAACAAAGTACAAGGAGGCTGCTGAACTAGCTGCAGATTCTCCTCAAGGAATCCTCCGTACCCCCGACACAGTTGCCAAATTTCAGGTACTTCGGTTTAGCTGCAATTTGCTCCTGTATCTTAATTTCTCTTAAAGGAGATTTTAATGTTTGTTTAATGATTCGAAGCAGTTGTGTAACCATCTTATATGTAAAATGGCTTTTGATCTCTTTGCCCGGCTTTCACTTTCTGTACAGTGAACTGGTAGTAATCTTGAATTCTATTATTTTACATACACACAAAGTATATATAGTAATCTATCTCTTCTTTATAGATTGATTAACTGTGTAGTTGTGTACTATTGCATAAGTTACATGGATCTTTGATATGTTTGGCATCAGCGTTTATTCTTATATAAAAGATTAAATGTACATGTAATATAGTTTGACAGTGGTCTGTGTTTCATGCAATATAAGTGTTCATTTGGATGCGGGTGAGAAACCATTCTAAATAAAAGCGAAGATTACTAATCCTACATGCTGTACAGTAAAAAAGAAATTTCACGATGGCAGATTTTGTACGATCTTTCTTTATCTGCCAAGAAAATTATTCTCGCAGTTCTTATCTTTTGTGTAGACTGAAACTTTCAAATGGGGGATGCATATCTCTGATTTTATGACATTCCGAATCTGAAAATGTGTGGCTTTTGATTATCTTCTTATGTGATCAGTTCAATAGAAAATTACTGGCAGCACTTACGATTGATTTTTTCGTTTTCATGTGATTTTAATTCTCTATGCAACTTATGCAATGGACAAGATGTGAGTAAGTGTTTCTCTTGTTTGCAGAGCGTTCCTGTCCAAGCTGGACAGACTCCGCCTCTCCTACAGTACTTTGGAACACTACTGACAAAGGGAAAGCTAAATGCATTCGAGTCTCTAGAACTTTCTCGGCTTGTTGTGAATCAAAATAAGAAGAATCTTTTGGAGAACTGGTTGGCTGAGGACAAACTGGAATGTAGCGAGGAACTTGGGGACCTCGTTAAGGTAATTTTTTTTAATTCTACATGTAAATTATATTTGTGCAGCCCTAATCTTACTGCTGTCCTTTCAATTTATGTTTTTTTTTGTCACTGACATCTTACGAATGTTTGTCTTGTAGACTGTTGATAATGATCTTGCCTTGAAAATTTATATCAAAGCAAGAGCAACTCCAAAAGTCGTGGCTGCTTTTGCTGAAAGAAGAGAGTTTGACAAAATTCTTATCTACTCCAAACAGGTTTGTGACTTACATGATGCAGTGCAGTGATCATTTATATGTAATTAATATTAATGCTTTTCCTATTCTTTTAAGTGGTGATATTGTGTCTTACTTTACTTTCCTGGAACAGGTCGGCTATACACCTGATTATCTGTTCCTCCTGCAAACAATCCTTAGATCAGATCCCCAGGTATGCTATCTTTAAAACTATCGGATGTTTAATCCTCAACCTGCACCATATCAAATTTGTTGTTGGTGAACTCCCAAAGTACACCAACTTTGGATCCGCAATATACTCCCCAGACGATTATCTTTTGGTGCACTCAGTAGTCTATTTCAGTCTTGTAAGCAATTTATCTTCTCCCACAAGTTGTGATGGGGATGGGGGACAAAGGTGGCTGAGGTGGATCACGTAGTCCTAGGTTACAGTAATATCACATTTTACTGATGACTATGTATTCAGTGACTGGGCTTGAAAATTATGTTGGTGAACATATTTTTTTCTTCACCTGAAGTCATAATTTTTATGCTTTTTCTCATTGTAGGGAGCTGTAAATTTTGCACTCATGATGTCGCAAATGGAGGGAGGTTGTCCAGTTGACTACAACACCATAACTGATCTTTTTCTTCAGGTTAATACTATCACTATGATATGTTTGAATATTTTTTGAGGAACATCGTTGCTGAAGCATATGATTTCTCACTGTCCTTATGGATACATAGGGGTGTTTATGTGTGTGTAGGACTATTGAGCATGGTGATATTACTATCAAATATCCTGTATCATTCTTTGCTCATTATTAAGAAGTTTAGACAGTTTTTTCACAAGACAGTGTACAATGAAGTTTAGTATATGCAAACATTGATTTGTATTTAACTTCGTTCTCAAATTTTCTAATAGAGGAACCTGATCCGTGAGGCAACAGCATTTTTGTTGGACGTTTTGAAGCCAAATTTGCCAGAACACGCTTTCTTACAAACTAAGGTGATGTTTTACGAATGCAAAAGAAATTTGTTCCGCTTATCTGATCCTAATTTTTCATCATATAATTTTTTTTCTTATGTAGGTTTTGGAAATAAACCTTGTTACCTTTCCAAATGTTGCTGATGCTATTTTAGCAAATGGCATGTTTAGCCATTATGATCGTCCTCGGATTGCCCAACTTTGTGAAAAAGCCGGTCTTTATGTTCGAGCTCTTCAGGTTGGAGAGTTCTCTATCTTTCATGGGTCTACTGTTGTGTTTTTGCACTTTTTTTGTTCCATTTTTTTAATGTTATAATCTTCTTACCAGCACTACGCAGAGTTGCCTGATATTAAACGTGTTATCGTGAATACTCATGCAATTGAGCCACAGGTTTGTCTTTACTTCCTGTTCTTGTGCTTGCTGGTGTCTCAGAATATTCTCGTACTTACAATACATTTTTTTTCCCAGTCCCTTGTGGAATTCTTTGGCACCCTATCCAAAGAATGGGCTTTGGAATGCATGAAGGACCTTTTACTTGTCAATCTGAGAGGCAACCTTCAGATTATTGTCCAGGTAAGTAAATTTATAGAGTTCGGGCTCAATATTATTTTCAAGTGATTCATCCTTCGCTGAGATGGATTGGAACTGAACAAATTTACTCCCTGCAGGTTGCCAAAGAATATTCCGAGCAGTTGGGCGTGGATGCTTGTATAAAACTCTTTGAGCAATTTAAGTCATATGAGGGGCTGTACTTCTTCCTTGGGTCTTATCTGAGCTCTAGGTAAAAACTAATTACAACTTTTTTCTAGAAAATTTCTAAAATAAATTAGGTTGTAGCTTATAAATACCTAATTGGTCTATTTTCAGTGAGGATCCTGATATTCACTTCAAGTACATTGAGGCAGCTGCTAAGACTGGACAAATCAAGGAAGTTGAGCGTGTGACAAGAGAATCAAATTTCTATGATGCTGAAAAAACAAAGAACTTTTTAATGGAAGCCAAACTTCCAGATGCACGCCCACTGATTAATGTTTGTGACCGCTTCGGTTTCGTTCCAGATCTTACACACTACCTATATACAAACAATATGCTTCGCTATATTGAAGGTTATGTGCAGAAGGTAAAACTTTAACAAGTATATTTGACCTTTAATTTAGCAATATAATAGCTTCTTGATTATAACGCTGAGTCTATTCTCCTACCTTAGGTCAATCCTGGAAATGCTCCTTTGGTTGTCGGGCAACTGCTAGATGATGAGTGTCCTGAAGATTTCATTAAAGGTCTGATCCTATCGGTACGATCTCTTCTTCCAGTTGAACCCCTGGTGGATGAGTGTGAGAAAAGGTATGGTTTTTAGTCTTTCCGTCATCGTCTTGTCTGTTTTTGCAGTTTGCATTCTCACAGTTGATGTCTTTCAGGAATCGGCTTCGGTTACTTACCCAGTTTTTGGAGCATCTTGTGAGTGAAGGAAGTCAGGATGTACATGTTCATAATGCTCTTGGTAAGATCATCATAGATAGCAACAACAATCCAGAACACTTTCTCACTACCAACCCGTATTATGATTCCCGTGTGGTTGGAAAATACTGTGAGAAGCGAGATCCAACACTTGCTGTGGTCGCATATCGGAGAGGGCAATGTGATGATGAATTGATTAATGTTACGAACAAGAATTCTTTGTTCAAATTGCAGGCCAGGTGTGTTACTTTTGTTCTAATGTTCGTAATGCACTCGGTACTTTTTAAATAGAGGGTTCTATACTTAAAAACCATATTTTTCATTTCAGGTATGTTGTTGAAAGGATGGATGGAGATCTCTGGGACAAGGTTCTTAATCCCGAAAATGAATATAGAAGACAGCTCATTGATCAAGTCGTTTCTACTGCTCTTCCCGAAAGCAAGAGCCCTGAGCAAGTTTCTGCCGCTGTTAAAGCTTTCATGACTGCTGATCTTCCTCATGAGTTAATTGAGCTCTTGGAAAAGATAGTGCTTCAGAACTCTGCATTTAGTGGGAACTTTAACCTGCAGAACTTGCTTATCTTAACTGCCATTAAGGCCGATCCGTCTAGAGTAATGGACTACGTTAATAGGCTGGATAATTTCGACGGACCTGCTGTTGGGGAGGTGGCAGTGGAAGCACAGTTGTATGAAGAAGCTTTTGCAATTTTCAAGAAGTTTAACTTGAATGTCCAAGCTGTTAATGTTCTACTGGATAATATTCAAAATATTGCACGGGCTGTAGAGTTTGCTTTTCGAGTTGAAGAAGATGCAGTTTGGAGCCAGGTGGGTAAAGCTCAACTGAGGGATGGTTTGGTAAGCGATGCGATTGAGTCATTTATTCGTGCTGATGATGCAACTCAATTTCTGGAAGTTATTCATGCTGCTGAGGATGGTGATGTTTATCACGACTTGGTAAGATACCTTCTGATGGTTAGGCAGAAGACAAAAGAGCCCAAGGTGGACAGTGAACTTATCTATTCCTATGCAAAGATTGATAGACTTGGTGACATTGAAGAGTTCATTCTCATGCCAAATGTTGCTAATCTGCATAATGTCGGGGACCGGTTGTATGATGAAGCCTTGTATGAGGCAGCGAAGATAATCTATGCATTTATTTCTAACTGGGCCAAGTTGGCTGTCACCCTTGTTAAACTAAAACAATTCCAAGGTGCTGTTGATGCCGCTCGAAAAGCAAATAGCTCAAAAACATGGAAAGAAGTTTGTTTTGCTTGTGTTGATGCAGAAGAGTTCCGTTTGGCTCAGATTTGTGGTCTCAATATTATTGTCCAGGTGACTTTTTTCTCCCAACTTGTACCTATAGTCTTTATAGTTTCTCTAGTTCAAATATGGGCCTTGGTGCAGTTACAGTTATCATCGCCGCTCAAGGAAGTGTTATATGCTAAGTTCTCTTGTGCAGTTACATTAATATTCTTGTTTCATTGCGCTTTTGCCTGTAATTTCTGTTGAAGTTTTAGTATGTAATTAACATCCGTTTACCTTACGATTTCTAAGTAGGGGATCTGTTGTTCCAGCTTGTTAATGAATGTTTTTAATACTTTGGCAGGTTGATGACTTAGAAGAGGTCAGCGAGTACTATCAGAACAGAGGATGCTTTAATGAACTGATCTCTCTTATGGAGAGTGGTTTAGGGTTGGAACGTGCTCATATGGGAATCTTCACTGAGTTGGGGGTCCTCTATGCTAGATATCGCCACGAGAAGCTTATGGAGCATATTAAACTATTTTCTACCCGTCTCAACATCCCCAAGCTTATTCGAGCTTGTGATGAACAACAACATTGGAAGGAGCTTGTGTACTTGTATATTCAGTATGATGAATTTGACAATGCTGCTTCGACTGTTATGAATCATTCCCCAGATGCTTGGGATCACATGCAATTCAAAGATATTGCAGTTAAAGTGGCAAACGTAGAGCTTTATTACAAGGCTGTCCACTTTTACTTACAAGAGCATCCTGATCTTATCAATGATATGCTCAATGTTCTAGCACTACGTGTTGACCATACACGTGTGGTTGATATTATGCGGAAGGTATAAACTTATTTTTTTTATTTAATACGTTGTCCAGTTTTGAACTTGTAGGTTTGCTTTTCCAATCTGTAATTCTTGTACCTTGTGTGTTTCAGGCGGGTTATCTGCATCTTGTGAAGCCCTACATGGTTGCAGTTCAGAGCAATGATATATCTGCAGTCAATGAGGCTCTAAATGAAATTTATGTAGAGGAGGAAGACTATGACAGGTTGCGTGAGTCGATTGACTTGCATGATAACTTTGATCAGATCGGCCTTGCACAGAAGGTGATATTGAAGTGCATTATCTTTTTTGCTTATTGTCTTCGCTTTCAAAGTATCCCAGTTTTGAACCTGTTTTAATTTTGCTGAGCACAGATTGAGAAGCATGAACTTCTTGAGATGAGAAGAGTAGCTGCTTATATTTACAAAAAAGCTGGCAGATGGAAGCAGTCTATTGCGCTTTCTAAGAAAGACAATCTTTACAAAGATGCAATGGAGACTGCTTCACAATCTGGAGATCGTGAACTGGCTGAGGACTTGCTTGTATATTTCATTGAGCAGGTACTGCTAATCCCCTAGGTCAATCTGTCGTATCCATGACCTCGGTCATAGATTCAAATCCGCATTCCTATATCCCCATGTACATAAAGTTCTAATGTATTGATACATGTCAAATGTTCTTGTGAACAGAAGCAGAACTTCACTTATTGAAGTTGCAGCATTACTAAGAATTGTTTAATATTATTATCTGAGTTTTCTGCTACTGATACTTTCCTTAATGCCTCTGTAGGGAAAGAAGGAATGCTTTGCATCATGCCTCTTCGTTTGTTATGATTTGATTCGTGCTGATGTTGCTCTTGAACTCGCTTGGATGAATAACATGATTGACTTTGCATTCCCGTACCTGTTGCAGGTTACTTTCTTTCTTTTATGTTTTTTGGGCTGGTGGGCGGATATGTGGAAAGAACTTTTGTGTGAGATAGAGAGCTTTGTTGGTTCATGTATGGTGTCATTCATTCCATAGCGTTAGGTTTTTTTGAAAAATATCAGGCAAGGAAACTGAATTAAATTGTTTGTAATTCCTCACCTCTTTGTTGTGTTTGTTGGACTTGCAGAATATATATCTTCGACTAATTTCCTACGCAACATATATTGGAAAACTTAAAAAATATTTTTAAAACAAACAAAGCTAGCCTAATATATACTGATTTGATACTATAGATATCTAGGCCGCTTTCTCATTAGGATTTTGTTAGTGGATGTGGATCTACCTAATTCATGTGTTTATTTTGACTTGGTGTACTAATCTGGTCTTCTTTGGTGCAGTTTATACGTGAGTACACAGGCAAAGTTGATGAATTAATTAAGGACAAAATAGAGGCAGCTAAAGAAATGAAGGCTAAGGAAAGTGAAGAGAAGGATGTGATTAAGCAACAGGTACTATTTGACATCTTGCTCATCCTATAGATAGACTGCTCCACATTCATTATAAGCACCGACTATAAACTGATGTTTTTTTTGTTTTGTTTTATCTTGAGTTCGGAACTTGAAATGTGATAAATACAAAAATTTATATATTTATATAAATGTATGGGACCTTCACCGAAGGGTGAGAAAGCGTGAGTTTTGGCCCACTATTTTCTGCTATATTGCCAATGTAACGACCTGCAATTCTGCATCAACTTGATCAAATGGGCATCACAATTCTATTTAATCTGTTTGCTGGGAATATCCCTATGATGATCATCGTCATTAATTTTCTCAATTTTTTTTGCTAATTGTCAATTCCTTTCTATGCCAGAAAGTCATATGATAATGAATGTTGAAATTTGTTTAACTATGTTATGCACCTTTTGCAGAATATGTATGCCCAGTTGTTGCCTCTTGCTTTGCCGGCACCACCGGGTATGGGAGGAGCTGGAATGTCAGGATATGGCCAGCCACCACCACAAGGTATGGGAGGAATGGGGATGCCTCCAATGCCCCCATTTGGCATGCCACCAATGGGAGGATATTGATTACTCTAGCGGGAATTTGCAAGTAATTAGACATTGCAGAAGGAATACCTGAGTACAAGGAAACTGAAGCGTTTATAATCCCCGGTGTTCAGTGGGGCAGCTGATGTTCATTTATTTTTCTTCTCTAGCTGATAGTGTTTCCATGGGTTAAAGCATATAGGTCTTTGGTAATAACATCATTTCCACCTATGGTTGTCAATAGTTTGGATATAGTTGTTTCTTTGTAATATTCTTTGGTAGTCGAGGCAATTTTTTGCAGCACTTAGGTGGCAAGTTGAGAATTATCTTGTGTTGTATCAAAAGAAAAAGGGATTATACAGTATGCAACTTTTTGTGTTTGGTTTTTATTATCATTTTGACAATTTATGGTTTGTTTTGACTATATATTGCCGTGATCTTGGTTTTTAATTTATGGTTTTAATGGTGTGAGTGTGACTAGCCCGTAATATAGTTTTATGCAAGTAGAATTTGGATACCGTTAAACTATAGCTGTGTTGATTAGAAAAGTTTTTATCACAATACTAATTATGATTTCTGCCACTTCAGCTTATATCTTTGGGGTGGGGACGTGGGGTTGAATATAGACTATCCAGCCATCTGTTTTGTATATTTACATTTGCGTTTACATTCATTCTTGTGAACGAGAACTAGTTCACTCACCGGGACAAGTGTATATCAAATATGAAAAGATACGGATTCAAATAAGTTGGTATATTTTTCAAGTCAAAAGAAATTATATGAAACTAGAATGAAAGCTGAAATTAGAAATTATATGATTCCTGGGTCTATACATCTGGGTAACTGGGACATGAAAGTTTAATTACAACTAATCCTGAACCTGAAAGAATAATATTTTCAAATTTTATCTCTTTTAACTTGTATAAGATTTCAGATTTTATACCCAAAGCCTTTTTAATAAATAAAAAAAATTCGATTCAATTCCCGAAATAACAGACCCAGATATCCACATAGTATAACAAACTTTTTCTATAAAATATGAGTTTTTGCAATTTATACCATTATTTCATTTTCACACAACTTCGATGCGCGCATTTCAGATCTATCGATATCATAAAAATCATTTTCAGCAAAAAATAACTCAAAACATAGTTAAAATACTAAACTCTGACTAGAAACCCAAAAAGTTGGATACATAAAAGGGCTAAAGAATGAGTATCATTGAAAAAAATAATAATAAATAAGATAAAGAAAGAAAGAGGGACTCCGACCGGTTTAAGAGGGGTGAGGAGTGAGGACAAACACGAGAGCTTTTTAGGATTTCCCCCCTCCCTGCAGTGCACTATATTTTTATATTTAACTATTTTAAACGAACAAAGTTCAAACTCTAAACTCAAATTCAAGTTATATTGTAGCCTTGTAGGCAAATTTTTTGTCAGCAAAAATATCCATTTTTTTTAGAAAATACTGATTTTCCTGGGGAGTTTGTTTTTTGAAAATTATATCCTTTTTATATATAATAAGCGCAATAGACTTGTTATTTAAAACTTTGCTCATCGCAAAAACAATCTCAATCGTTGATTTGATATAATTAAAAATAAATAGTTAAGATTATATGTTATTAGAATAATTGTCCGCAAGGGTTGACTCGGTTGGTTAAAGAGAATATAATTATTCTCTTGGTCACAAGTTCGAATTTCACGGGAGGAGAATCTATAATTATGACTCGTAAATCAGAGCATGTCGCTTAAATGCGGTTTACTTTGGTTCACGTACACACCAATTACGATATAATATCCTAATACAATCCTAAATTAATATTAGATATTTAACCCATTATAAATATAAAATGATTACATTGTCCTACTACAATCCAAACACCAAAATTATGATACAATGATACAATAATAGATCAAATATGATTATATAATCTACTATTTATAATGTAGCTGTAATTTAATTTTTCATCTGTATATTTTTTAATATATACATATTTAATATATATTTAATACGACAGTATCATAACATATTATCAAAAATAAAAATAATATTGTAAAAAATTCAGAAATAACAATAAATATGAGTATTAAAAAATTAAAATACGAAATTTTAAATAATAAAAAAGGTATTTTTTTTAAAAAATAAGTAGATTTTGCTAAACAAAAACAAGCATAAACGGTGTCGTTTTCAGATCTCCCCTGACTTTAATATATTGTTGCCGCAAAACCCAGGCAGCAGCTTAACAGAACCTCTGCCTCATCTTAAGATTTAATTTTTGTTTTACATAAAAAAAATGGAAGATGAAATTGTGATTGCGTCGTCGCCGACCGACGCTGGAATAAGTTGCTTTGACTTACACTCCGGTGCCGAACATCTACGCTACAGAAATTGCGCCTCGCCGCCGCACAGTCTCATCTCCGTCGGCGGCCGCTATCTCGCCGCCTCTCAAGTTCGTGACGCCGCTGCTAACTCTGGCTCTGTTTTCTATTGGTCTTGGAACAAGGTATACATCAACTTCAGTATCGTTTGATAAATTGTCTGTTATATTAGAGTAGCTAATCTCTCTCTCTCTGTATTGTTGCTAGGTGTTGATTAACTTGTCTGTGATAATGTTATTTTTAAATTATTTAGGCTAGCTCAGACCTAATTAATTTTCAAATTTGTATTCAAGCTCACACACATATGTACAGTTGTAATGTGTTTGATATATTGTTTGCTAGAATATAAATTTTCAATGGATTAGGTTTTAGTTTCTTTCGAAGTTTTTGATTTTATGTATTTTAACATAGATTAGAAATTTATGAGCACATTTTGTTTATTAAGTGTACTATAAGGTGTGATTGCATGATTTAGAGATGAATTTATTTACCATACTTATAGTGCTTTGGGTATTTATTTGAAATGTGCAGCCTCAGGTTGAAGTCAAGTGTTTTCCTTCGGAACCGATAAATACACTGGTTTGTGATGATGATGGAAGTTTTATAATTGGAGGCGGCGTCTCTGGAGATATTTACATATGGCAGGTGAGCTTTAGTGATATTTGGTCCCCATACTTAGTTGTGTTTTATTGCTTGTTTGTGTTCCGCCATACTACTTTTTCTTACATGTAGTTCATACAGGTCGCTACCGGTAGATTGCTAAAGAAATGGCACGCTCACTACAGGGCTGTTTCATGTTTAGTATATGTAGATCAATCTACTTTGATTTCTGGGGCAGAGGATGGGTGTGTTCGAGTCTGGTCACTTCTCATGTACGTTCTCATTTTTCTTTAATTTTACTTCTATTTATATAAATCTTTCGGATCTGTCTCTTATTGAGAAGGAATAATTGTTGTTTTTGTGATGCACTAGGATTTTTGATAATATCCGGAGGAATGAAGCAAAACATCTATTTGAATACAGTTTCTCCGAGCACTCTCTACGAGTGACCGATATAGTTATTGGTAATGGGGGATGTAATGCAATAATAATTTCTGCTTCCGAGGATCGGACTTGCAAGGTGTGCCACACCTCTTGCTCGACTTATTGTTTTGTTAGATATAATCTAGCAAGGTTAATTATCAAGTTGACCACTATATAATTAGCAAAGCTTCGAATTTACCACCGAAAAATTCGAGCTCTCAAAATTGCCACATTCAAGTCTAAAAGTCTCAAATTGACCACTTTTCAAGTCGGTTTTAAGCTAACGGCATCTCAATATTATCACCGAAAATTAGCAATTTTATGTGAAAATGGCCAATTTGAGACCCCAAATTAATCGGTGGTAAATTTGATATTTCGCAATTAATATAATGGTTAATTTGATGCTTAACCCTAATCTAGCATATGGTTTCCAGGACACCCAGGTATTTGTATAATTAGTATAAACATTATTTTATGATTCTTCAACATGACCTGAATACCATTCACGCAGGCCATGTTTGCTTTCTATAAGCATGTGTAGCATTCCATGTACTATCATCAATGTATAGTCCTCTTTTTTTCGGTTCGTGAAAGTTTATAGAAAAATATACCAATCAGGTTATATTTAAGATTTTGACCAGTCTGAACTGTTAAGCATAGAATATTTGTGCCTCTTGTGAGCGGGAAATGCTGTGTTTCAGCTTGATGAGGATGTTGAAAAATTAAACGGGGAAAAATATTGCACCCTATCATTTGAGCTTGTACAAATTTTTATTTTGATATGGTTTCGGGTTTTGAATGCGAATATTGTATCTGAGTTGATTAGGCAGCCTTGATTGAGTCTTGCAATTAATCTGGAGGTAGGAAACAAAGGATAGTTGTGTTATCTCATAGCAACGGGGGGCTTAGGGCAAGTCCAACAGTATCCTAACTCAATCCTTAAATATAATATAAAAAATTAGCTCTTAGTAAATTAAGACATGAGGAGTATGTTTGTCTCCAACAATACTACTTGGAGCATCTCCAATAGTCTCTTAAGACACTCTTCCAATATATTATAAAATATTAACTCTTAACAATTTAATGTGCATTTACCTCCAACAACACTCTTTATATCCACTCTTTAAATAATATTTTAGTATTAAAATATCTTTATTTAATAGGAGTAAAATACAAAGTGGAGAGAGAAAGTGGGTGGTTGAATTACTTTATAATACAATATAAGTTAAGAGCAAGTGGTTGACTCTTAAAAGAGAGGAGAGAGAGGAGACTCTTAAGGTTTTAAAGAGTCTCTAAGAGTCTCTTGGAGCTCCAATTTTGTTAATGCTCTTTATTTTTTCACTTAAGAGCTTATTTAAAGAGTTTGTTGGAGATGCTCTTAAACTTGTTCCTTTTTATAATATTTTACTATTAAAAGTACATTGAATCAATTTAAGTATAATGTAAAAGAGAGAGAAAAGCTCGCAAGGGTTGGCTCAGTCGGTTAAAGAGTGGAAAACTATCCTCTTGGTCACATGTTCGAATCCCAAGGGAAGAGAATTTATGATTATGTCTCCTGAGCCAGAGCCCGTCGCTTAAATGCGGTTTACCTTGGTTTACGTGGTTTGCATGCTATTGCGTGAGCCCATAAGGTTTACCCAGTGCGCACCCGAAGGGTAGTGGCTGCAGGTTACCTACGATAAAAAAAAAGAAGAGAAAGAGATAGTGGTCCCCATAATATATTATAAAATAATGGTTATAGGATCCTTAAAGAGATGGTGCCAGTTCTTAAAAAAATAAAGAGTGAATGGATGATCTTAGTGATTTAAGGAATCACTAAGAGACTGTTGGAGCATACTTTTTGTCCTCGTTCCTTAAATTTCAACTTAAGAGTTTGGATAAGTAGTCTATTGGACTTGCTCTTAGAGGAGGGTTCTTGAAAGTTGCTGTTATTCCTGACAGTGGCTTGATATGCAATTTTCTGTGCAAATTTCTGGATTGTGTCTTTGGTTCAAACAAGGACAGTAAAAATTTAAGAGGAGATTAAAGACTCCTGTGTGGACGCAGGGCTCAATACCAATACTAAGTGTAAGGTCAAGTCATGACCTTTTGTTTTGAGTCTTTGTTGGCTACGCTAATCAATATTCTTGCATACGAGCAAGTAAAAAATTTAATTTGGCCATTACAGTGCATCTTATACCAATACTACATACTTATCTCACACAACATAAATTTGTTGCTCTGTTTACAGTCGGGTGTTTAGATAACACCCGGTGATGATCATTATAATGACTTTATTGTTTCCGTGATAGTTTGTTGTATTATTGTTGTCCCGGCTACAATATATTGCATTTTTTAGGTATGGAGCTTATCCAAGGGAAAACTTCTGAGAAATATTGTGTTCCCATCAATAATTGATGCAATTGCGTTGGACCCGGGGGAGCATGTATTTTATGCCGGAGGTAGAGATGGAAAGATTTATATTGCTGCCCTTCATGCTCAACCTACATCTACCAGCAATTATGGTCCACATATCATTGGCACATTATCTGATCACAGGTTTGTCAGTTACATTAAGAGCCTGAGTGTTGTAGTGTTTCATACTCTTTCGTATGCAGTTCAACTTATCTTCTTCTTACAAACAAGGGCTTCCATAAATAGGCTGACATCAGGTCAGGCTTGTCAGATGGTTGTTACTGAGAAATGTACTAATTAAGTTATAGTGTAGTACATGTTTTTATTAAATTGTTTATTTATTTCTGGCACTATGCTACCTTTTTGCTTATGTATATGTATATTCTCAGAGTCACGAACTCAACATTTCTAAATTATTGTTCATCTTTTCTGTGAAACAGCAAGGCTGTTACTTGCTTGGCTTTTGCTGTCAATGGGCATCTTTTGGTTTCTGGGTCAGAGGATGGCATGATACGAGTCTGGGACACTAGATCCCGTAATATCATTCGTATCCTTAAACATGCAAAAGGTATTTTAAACAGTATCAGAACTGATAGTTATTTGGCTAAGGAAGTCTCAGGAATTGCAGCATCATTTGATATCCTTTTGATTTTTTTCTCTAGTAACCAGCCACACACAGAAGAAGAGTAAGATATGATAAGCAAATATATCTTCATAAATGCTAGTCGTAAGTTTTCATATGATTAGTTTACAGTCATACAAACTTTAGTAGTTGTAGTGTTTTGTGTTAGTTTCACTTTTACCCAAGGTTTTTAACTTGCACATTATGCTCCTCTCAACAACAAAAAACTACCTATTATGCTTATTGGAGTAGTCCCGTTTTGCTAAGCCTAGCTTATGTTCGCTTTCTTGGAAATGCAGATCACTAATATCCACAAATGAGTTGAACTATAAAGCAAAATATTTAATTTCACAAATTTGATAAAGATAAAGAACAGACCAGATATGTAACCGTTCTTATTGGTGAAAGATATGGTATTATGCAGGTCCTGTGAACAATTTACTCGTAATAAGACGACCTCCGTCTTTGTATCCTCGAACATCAATGCATTCTCAGTCTCTGTCTGTGAGAAGACAGGGTGCCTTGGTGCCTCCACCACTGGAAAAGTATACAAATTCAACGGATGACAATTCAGATGTTAAGGCTGTCATCATTCCCCGTGTTGATTCAGAAATTCCATTTTATGCTTCGTACATCAGCACCTGCACAATGACTAACCAAATCAAAGAACTTGAGGTCCATATCCATATCTTTTTATTATTTATATATTGATGTTAATTAGTTATCAATTTTCAAGCATATACTCTAATTTTCTATGACCAGTACAGTTTCTGTAATATAGCAAATTGACCTTTTTGTTGATATCATCCCTTTCCTGGTACATCTTTAGGTTCTGCTTCTCAAATTTGTAAAAATATTTTTAGATGTAGTGTATCATAATTTTATGGATGTACGTTATCATATCTTGAATTAGATGTCAGATATTAGTTTCATACTCTGGTTCCCTTGTTAACATATGTCAGCTGATCTGCATTATAGAATGTCTTGCACCCATAAAAATCTTAAATTAGTTTTTTGCTTTAGAATTAGAGCTCTGCTTCAATGTTACTGTAAGCACTTGAAAATACTGAAGATGATGGTTATTTTTAGTGCTTCTCTCATAGAAATGTTAACAAAAATTAAGAAAATAAAAAGGTTCATATCTGGGGGAAGATGGATATCATCTGCAATCTCCTATTTGTTCTCCACCCATATTCAACTTTCTTTCTACTACTTTCACCGTCTAGAAATGTCAACTTTGTATGGGAAACCACAATTCTTTAAACGCAGACTTCGTTCAGTGTTCTTAGTGATTAGCATCTACTTCTGCGCAAATACCTTTTTAGGCCTAGTGTCTGTTTTGTGTTGAATTGAAAAATCGGGTTCTTACTAGTTACGTTGGGTTGTCTGTCGGGTTGTACTAGTTTCGTTGAGTTTCTATTTTGAAGTGAATTAAAAAATCGGGTTATTAGGTGTAATTTTTTTGTTGATATTTAATATTACATCCCATCCATGTCAGGTTTTATGAGGTGATAAATATGAACTATCTATTGCAAATGTATTTTGTAGAACATGCATACTAAGTGTACTATTAACCTTTGTTCCCAATTTTTACCAGCAACAAGGTTCTTCTGGAGCTATGGAAATGGAGATTGAACGACTAAAGCTTGACTACAAGCGATCTACGCAGATGCTACAACAATGGAAGAAAATGTACGAGAACTTGAATCAATTTTGTGTCAACGAGCTCCTGGATGGAGATCAGTCCAGAGGACCTGCCACATGAGTGCTCTTTCCCCGGGCGAATAGTTTAAACCAATTTTGTTGCCAGTTATGATAGGAAAATTTTCTGTTATATTTTCCAGATATTGGGTTTGCTATTTTGTTCAGATATTATTATGTCGATTTTCGGGACCCAAAAATAACATTAGTAAATGTACTCCCGGTCTTTGTTGAGTAGATTCTATCGTGATAGCTTTTCATAGCCAGTTTTAAAGTTCTCTCGGTTCATCTTCATTCTATTACTAAACGATACAAACTAGTGCTGGATGGCAAGTGCAATATAAATTTTGATTGTCTTGCTACACTTTAATAATATCCAGTTATCTTGTTTGATGATAACAAAATATTTTGTCAAAGTTCGGCCTGAATCTGTATCAATAGAAAAAAGCACTCTAATAACTGTATTTCATATACCAGCAAAACATACGCTTCAAGAAGTTTTTTCGCCTATTAATATCATACAACTGATAGAACGATCAATTCCAGGTGGAAATCAAAATGAAAGGGTTGAGGTCGGTGTAAATGAAAGTGTTGAAATTAGCAAACAAGGGAGTAAAGAATGAAAAAGAGGAGGTTCTACCGAGAATTGAATTCGGGTTACTGGATTCAGAATCGAGTGTCCTAACCGCTGAACCATAGGACCAATATGGCCCACCGACCAAAGGCCCATTGAACAATGGGCTGAAAGCCCAATCGGATCATAAACTAGAGGTCCAGTCAGCCAAGCAGACCAAGACCCACTTCCATCCCAACTGTTGGGATCACTCAATCAAAACACCCCCTTATTCGCTCCTTTTAATGATAAAGGTGTAACGGACGTGACATTAACGAAGATATCAGTTATAAAACCTCTTGAAAAGTAATAAATAAAGGACACTCTTTCTCTCAAACACTCACTACTTTCTTATATTCTCTAAACCCACTTTACATCCAGATTCTCATTCTCACACCGGAGGTGAATCGGGGGGACAATCCCTCGCATTCTCTTCCCTTGCTGGTTGCGACTGAAGGCAGTTCCTGAGTGTCCGAAACCTGTTCAATCATACTGAAGGAAATCTGGGCGTAACATTTGGCGCCGTCTGTGGGAATACAAGAATCACTAACGAGGTATCGAGACAATGACTCTAATTCTAATTCGCACCCTAGAAGGAAGCGAACGAAGCAACCCTTTTCATCTTATTCAGATGAAGAACTTGACGGGTCCCGAATCAGACTCACTAGGCTGGAAAAGGCTATGATTGGCGACAGGCGGGTCGACCGAGAGCCGATTGTGACCGAAAAAATTGAGCAGTATCGACCTCCCCCGGGCGAGGAAATGCAATTCCCAAAGATGAGTAAGTTTAATGAGAAGGGTGACCCAGAGGACCATTCTGAAAAATACGAGTTGCTAATGATTGGGATGGGGCATAATGACATCGTGCTCTGCAAGATGTTCAAGACCTATCTAAAGGGATCGATCTCGATGTGGTACAAATCCCTCAAACCCAGGTCCATCGGGTCGTATGAGCAGCTGAAGAGAAAGTTCTTAAAGTACTACTCGCACTTATGCCGAAAGGCGAAGGACACTGAAGCCCTGGTCCACTGTACATAGAGGGCGAATGAAGAACTATGAGATTATTTGGCTCGGTCCAAGAAAGAAGCTGGCATGGTTAGGAATTTAGACAAAGTCAATGCTATGGGCTTCCTTACGGCGGGGCTGGACCCCTACAAGGGTAAAAAGCTTTGCTCCTCTCTTTATGATTTCCCCCCCAAATCCATAAATGATATATATGTGAGGGGCGGGAACATTCGCCGAAAAATGAAAAGTATTGGGGGATACAAGGACTCCCGAAGGGATGACCAATCAAAGCGAGCAGATAGATACGAAAGCTCAATATCTGGCATTGACCGAAGGGATAATAGGAAAGAAGGAAGAAAGGAAACTGAACGTGGGGCCGAACGACGCCGAGATAGAGATTCGGCCGTCTTCACTGCTCTGAATGCGCCAATCTCCAAGATTCTCCATGAAATCAAGGGTAAGCCTGGGTTCGTTCGGCGAACCAAGATGAAAGTCCCAAATCATAAGAAGAACCCCGACAAGTACTGCGATTATCACTGAGACAAGGGGCATGACACGCTTGAAACCCTTATAAAGTCAAAATGTAATATACCGAATCAGTATAGCTATCCTTCTTCTGACACAGCAACGCACTTTCAATCATTATCGAAAGGAAGTACTCAAAAAATTATTTCTTACTTTACTTGTTGCTTGTCATTGTACACTGACAAGCAACAAGTAAAGTAAGAAAGAGTAGTACATCGTATTCGATTGCCTTTTTCTTAGTGCTCATAGAACCTTCCCACAGGGATATCGCTGTAGGTCCCGTTGAGTTCTTACGCTTTCATGGCTATATTTTATTGATAAGACCTTTTCAATTATAGCCAATATCTTATTACGAATAATTCTGACAACTTCAGGAGAAAAAGAGGCATTTACCTATTACAGAGATGGTGCGATTTGATTCTTTTTTATTGCTCTCAATCTTTTACGAGAAAGACACATGATTTGGGATCGGGATATAAATAAAAATTTTGAAAAAAAAATCTACGCTTTTTGAAGGTAAAGTTTGGAAATAGAATAATTTCTTCTGTCGTGTATCCTCCATTAATGCAACCTCGGATATGCTACCATCTCAAAAAGCTAATCGAGCGAATAATCAAAGAAGGTAAACTTAATCAGTTCGTCCGAGATTTAAGAGACAGACTGGGGTCGAAAGATAATCAAGAAGAACCAGAAGCTGAAGAGCCTGAGCGAAGAGACAGGAATAGGGGCGAAGTGAAGACAATATCTGGGGGCAGTGTGCTGGACAGGGATAGTAAGACAACAAAGAAGAAGTATGCCAGGAAAGTGTACAACCTCTATCAGTTCGGCTAGACTAAGCTCCATATGCCTATGAATTTCAGTACAAAATATTATGAGGACGTCATTCGCCCACATGAGGACCCTCTTATCATCAACCTCTCATTGGGCAGAACAAAATTTGGAAAGTGCTGGTGGACATCGGATGTTCGACCAACATACTGTTCCACAAGACTTATTGCAAGATGAATCTGGAGGGAGAACAGTTAGAACCCTGCAACGAAGCGCCTCTCTACTCCTTCGGGGACACCCGATACAGTTTGAAGGTACGATAACACTTCTTGTCCTTTTGGGCAAATTGTCATATACTATTGAAAAGCTAGTAAAGTCCTATGTGGATCGGATTGAGAGTCCATATAATGTTATCCTGCGAGACCCTTCCTGTCAACCTTCGAAGCAGTAGAGTCCATACCCCTTCTCAAGCTTAAATTCCAACTGAGAACGGAGTAGGAGAGATGAGGGGCGATCAGAAAACCACCCGAATTATAATGTTAGAACACTTGGAGAAGGACCAGGCCTATGAGAAGCCAGATGAAACTGGAAAAAGAAAGAGAGCCGATGTAGAGCCCAGTGGAAGCAGAGAGACGCTGAACATTGAGTTGGAAAAGTTCCAGGAAGATATTTCAAGTCCGATCGCCGAACCAGCTGCTGAAACCGAAGAAGTTGAGTTATACGCAGGTCATTCAGGGAAAATGGTTCGGATTGGGAGAAACATAGAGAAAGACTTGAAGGAAAAGGTAATCGCGGTGATTCAAAAGAACCATGATGTTTTCGCCTGGGGGCCAGAAGATATGCCTGATTTGGATCCCAAGACGGCTAAGCATTGCTTGAATGTCAGCCCGAGGCCAAACCGGTGAAGCAGAAGAAAAGGACTTTTGCAGCCGAACGATAGAAGGTGATTGGGGCCAAAGTGGAGAAGTTGTTAGAAACCAAGTTTATAGAAGAGATTGAATACCCCGACTGGTTAGGTAACGTGGTGGTCGTCAAAAAATCCAATAGAAAGCGGAGGATGTGTGTGGACTACACAGATCTCAATAAGGCATTTTCGAAAGATCACTACCCCCTACCCAACATCGACCAATTGATAGATGCCACGGCTGGATATCAGGTACTTAGTTTTCTTGATGCTTTTTATTGTTATCATCAAATTGCCATGAATGATAAGGATGTTCCCAAGACAGCGTTCATAACTCTGAAGGGAACTTATGCTTATATTAAAATGCCCTCCAGACTTAAGAACATTGGATCCACATTCCAGCGAATGGTGAACAAGGTATTCATGGAACATATCGGCCGGAATATGGAGGCTTATGTGGTCAACATGATTGTGAAGTCCTTGTTCCAAGATCATACCGAAGACTTGAAGGAATGCTTCAAAACTCTCCGAAAAAATTACATGAGGATCAATCCGAACAAGTGCACCTTCAGGGTGTCAAGTGGAAAGTTTTTGGGCTACATGGTCAGTGCCCATGGGATAGAGGTGAACCTTGAGAAAATTGAAGCAGTCATCAACATGGAAGCCCTTAAATGCATCCAAGGTATCCAAAAGCTGACCGGACGACTGACCGCCCTTCGATGATTCATTTCCAGGTCAGCTGAGAAGGCGCTTCCTTTCTTCGCCTTACTCAAAGGGCCAAAAAATTTTGAGTAGGGGCTCGAAAGCGTTCGAGGAAGTGAAAGAATATCTCATCAAGGCACCACTTCTAATGAGGCCTGATCCGAAGTAGACGCTTCAGCTTTACCTAGCTGTTGTTGAGTGGAATTTATGACACTTTATAATGCTCTAATAAGCTTTGAATTGATGCGCTTGTACTCAAGTTGTTAAGTGTTTTAACGTGTTTTCGAGTGTTTTTGCATTTCAGGCATTATCTAGGTAATCAGGTGAATTAGCATTGATTTGATGCTAATATGGTGTTAGGTTGGTTTCTAAGGAATAAAGCTCGCGAAGATCGGCTCAAATCTGCAAGAAAAAGAAAGAAGTCAAATTTTGGCAGAAGCCCTGCGCGCTCACGCTGATCAAGCGCGCGACCGTGCCCAAACTTCAGAAGCCCAGCACGCTGATCAAGCGCGCGGCCGCGCCAGGTCGGGTTTCAAGAATCCTGTTTTGAATAGAAGACTGATTTCTGGACTTCTCTGCTGATCAGGGCTGCTATATAAATAACTTTAGGTCATTTTTAATAATATATCAAACCGGAGACTTATCAAGGAGAGCCGTAAGAAGACCGTGTTAGCAAGATTCAACGAAGACGATGAAGATCTTATTTTTACTTATGAATCTTTGTTCTAAGTTGTAACTTGGATGCTAGTTTTCTTATTTGTGAACCTTACACTTGTTTCATACTTGGTTTTATTTATTCGTTATAAAAACTATGTTTATTATGCCATGCTTTCATCGGAAACCACGTTGATGATAAGTCCGATTATGGGCTAATTATTATCATGGGGTGCTAGCGGATTTATTTATAAATTTCTTTAGTTAAATTTTTTCGATGCCTTAGTATGTGGTGATTGTATGATAACCTAGTATTGGTTGTGCGTATTCGTTTTATGAGCGTCACGAACTTATAAGATAGTGTGTTAATTCTTAATGAAGCGAAAGTGAATTTAAGGATTTAGAACTTGTCATGCTAGCATAGGTTCGTGTATTTGTTATGCATGATTCGTAGGTAATTTTAACCATCTTACTTGCCCTATGTAATCAAGATAGATAACTTGTGTTTAAACCATTATGTTGTCAAATTCTATAGACATATAGGGTCTCAATATAATTGGTGTCTATTCAGCTTCTATCTCTTTTGTGGATGTGTGGTAGCATGTTATTCGTGCAACGAAAGTTGGCGTTTATCAGTTTCGTGTTATCTGATTAGTGTCATCACCATTGCATGCTAAGGTTAAGAATAATAAGGCTATTTAATGAAGTATTTAATGAAGTTAGAATCCCATGTTTATCATATATATTAATTCAGTCAATCTTATTCTCTTAGTATAATTGTTAGTTTAATTCTTAGTTATAAATAACCTCAATTTGTTATCATCTTAGCATTGAATAATAACCATACATTGTTGCTTAAGTGCATAAATTAATTAGTTAACCAAAGCCAGTCTCTGTGGGAATGAACTAGAAAAGATTCTATACTACTTGCGAACTCGTATACTTGCGTGTATTATTAGTGCGTATTTAGCGACTAACAAGTTTTTGGCACCGCTGTCGGGGACTGCAGTGTTAATTTATAGTTTATGTGCTTTCCATCAGTGGTCGTTAAAGTTCATTGACTCAAACATTGTTATTTATTCATTTCCTTGCTTATTTCAGGTACTCTAGCGAGGGTGTATACATACGTGTTCACGTACTTGTCAGAGAACACTGGATAAAGCCGAGGAAGAAGTTGTGGTAGTTCGAAAGGAAGTTTTTGAAGAAGAAAAGAAGGTAGAAGAGGAAGAGAAAGTCGAGGAACCAGCTTTAGTAGAGATGGGTGATCAAGCAGAAATTCCTAAGGCTTTGATGGACTATTCTCAGCCTAAGATCAATGACATTCAGTCAAGCATCATCAGGCTAGCCAATAGGGCTAACACTTTTGAGATAAAGTCAAGCACGATTCAGATGATACATAACTCAGTTTAGTTTGGGGGTTCTCCTACTGAAGACCCCAACATGCACATCAGGGATTTCATCGAGATCTGCGACACTTTCAAGTTCAATGATGTGACTGAAGATGCTATCAAGCTGCGACTCTTCCCGTTCTCTCTGAGGGAAAAAGCTAAGTGTTGGTTACATTCTCTACCAGCAGGGTCTATCACCACTTCGGAAGATCTTGCTCAAAAGTTTCTCACTAAATTCTTCCTTATGGCGAAGACTGCTGCAATCAGGAATGCTCTTACTCAGTTTGCTCAGCAAACTGGAGAATCTCTGTGTGAGGCTCGGGGTCGATATGAGGAGATTCTAAGGAAGTGCCCACACCATGGCATGCCTGATTGGATGATTATTAACTGTTTCTATAATGAATTGGGTGCTACTTCTAGACCCATGCTTGATGCAGCATCAGGAGGAGCCTTGTGGGCTAAGAGCTACGATGAAGCTTATGAACTTATTGAACTAATGGCTGCTAATGAGTACCAGAATCCTTCCCAGAGACTGACTCAGGGAAAGGTAGCAGGAATTCTGGAGTTGGATGCAACAACTGCTATATCTGCCCAACTTAAGGCTTTGACGATGAAGGTGGAAACTTTGGCTATTTATGGAGTTAATCAAATCAATAGTGTCTGTGAGCTTTGTGCTGGTGCCCATGAGACTGATCAGTGCGTAATTTCTAGTGAATCAGCTCAGTCCGTGAGCAACTTTCAGCGTTCGTAGCAACCTGTGCCAGCCACTTATCATCCCAACAACCACAATCATCCTAATTTCAGTTGGAACAACGCTCAGAATGCGGTTTAACAACCTTATCAGCAGTATCCAGCTAAGAAGTACAACCCCCTAGTTTTCAGCAACCACAATATGCACCAAGACAACAACTCCAGCTGCAACAAGCTAATGAAAAATCTGAATTAGAGGAGTTGAAACTTATGTACAAAAGTCAAGCTGTTTCTATCAAGACCTTGGAAAATCAAATTGGGCAAATTGCCAATGCCTTGCTAAATCGTCAGCCTGGTACACTACCTAGTGACACTGAAGTTCCAGGAAAGAGGGAAGCTAAAGAGCAGGTAAAGGCAATCACTTTGAGGTCTGGAAAGGTTGCGAATCCTGAACAAACTCAAGCGTTGACTGAAGAAGCTGGGGCGAGAAAGAAGTAGAGCAGTAGGAAGTAGAAGTGGAACCAAGAAAGACTACAGTTGAGCACACTCCTCATGAGGGTAATACATGGGAGAAACATATCTATCCTCCACCGCCTTTTCCTAAGCGGATGCAGAAGAAAAAGCTGGACAAGCAATTTGAGAAGTTTCTAGAGGTGTTCAAGAAACTTCATATCAACATACCTTTCACCGAGGCTCTTGAGCAGATGCCTAGTTATGCAAAGTTTATGAAAGGTATTCTCTCTCAGAAAGCGAAGCTAGATGATTTAGAGACTGTCACTCTCACGGAGGAATGCAGTGCTGTGCTGTAACAGAAGTTACCTCCGAAGCTTAAAGATCCATGAAGTTTCACTATTCCGTGTACTATTGGAAAAGTGTATTTTGACAGATGCTTATATGACTTGGGAGCTAGCATCAATCTGATGCCCTTGTCAATATTCAAGCAGTTGGACTTACCTGATCCAAAACCGACTTATATGACCTTGCAATTGGACGACCATTCTATTACATATCCGCGAGGTATTATGGAGGATGTCTTGGTCAAGGTTGATAAACTCATCTTCCCTGCTGATTTCGTAATTCTTTTTCGAGTAGGATAAGAAGATTCCCATAATCTTGGGAAGACCTTTCTTGGCAATTGGCTGAACCTTGATAGATGTGCAGAAGGGTGAGCTCACAATGCACGTGCTGGATCAGGATGTAACTTTTAATGTGTTCAATGCTATGAAATTTCCTACGAAAAATGAGGAGTGCTTAAATGCGGAATTGGTCGATTCCGTGGTTACTTCAGAACTTGATCAATTGCTAAGGTCCGATGCCTTAGAAAAAGATAGTGAAGATGCCGAAGGTGAAGAACAATTGCAATATTTGAATGCTTCACCCTGGAAGAGGAAGATTGATATGCCTTTTGAATATCTTGGAATGGAGGAATTGAACAAAGCTCCTAAACGCCTCAAGCCATCTATTGAGGAAGCTCCCACTCTTGAGCTTAAGCCTTTACCTGAGCATTTGAGGTATGCATTTTTAGGTAATGCTTCTACTTTTCCTGTCATTATTGCATCTGACCTTTCAGGTAGTGACGAGGTAAAGCTTTTGAGGATTCCGAGAGATTTCAAATCGGCAATTGGCTGGACTATAGCAGATATCAAGGGAATCTGCCCTTCTTACTGCATGCATAAAATTCTGCTAGAGGAAGATAGCAAGCCTACGGTCGAGCAACAAAGACGACTTAATCCAATCATGAAGGAAGTAGTGAAGAAGGAAATTCTTAAGTGGCTAGATGCAGGGATCATCTATCCTATACTTGACAGTTTATGGGTAAGCCCGGTTCAATGTGTATCAAAGAAATGTGGAATTACTGTGGTAGCAAATGAGAAGAATGAACTTATTTCTACAAGAACAGTCACGGGGTGGAGAGTTTGCATGGACTGCAGGAAGTTGAACAAGGCCACTAGGAAGGATCACTTCCCTTTGCCCTTCATTGATCAGATGCTTGACAGATTGGCTGGTCATGAGTACTACTGTCTTCTGGACGGTTATTCGAGTTATAATCAGATTTGTATCGCTCCAGAAGATCAGGAAAGGACTACCTTCACTTGTCCATTTGGTACTTTCTCCTTCAGATGAGTTTCTTTTGGTCTGTGTGGTGCGCCAACCACATTTCAGAGGTGTATGCTGGCCATCTTTTATGATATGATTGGCCATAATGTGGAGGTGTTCATGGATGACTTCTCTGTATTTGACGATTCTTTTGATGAATGCTTGCAAAATCTTGGACACGTTCTCAAAAGGTGTGTTGAGACCAATCTTGTTCTTAATTGGGAGAAATGTCACTTTATGGTGCGTCAGGGCGTTATTCTCGGACATAAAGTTTCTAGTAAGGGTCTTAAGGTGGACAAAACCAAGGTGAGGGTCATTGAGAATCTTTCTCCACCTATTTCTGTTAAGGGAATTCACAACTTTCTTGGTCATGCGGGTTTCTATAGGCGTTTCATCAAAGACTTCTCTAAGATTTCGAAGCCATTGTGCAGTTTGCTAGAAAAAGATGTACCTTTCAAGTTTGATGACGAGTGTCTTGCAGCTTTTGAAACATTGAAGAAGAGTTTAATCACGGCACCGGTCATAACTGCATCCGATTGGAATGAACCTTTTGAGATGAAGTGCGATGAAAGTGACTATGCAGTTGGAGCAGTTCTTGGGAAGAGGAAGAACAACATATTTCATGTGGTCTACTATGCTAGCAAGACCCTAAATGGTGCTCAACTGAATTATACTACTACGGAGAAAGAACTTTTGGCTATTGTCTATGGTTTTGAAAAATTTTGATCTTATCTACTTGGGACTAAGGTGACAGTTTTCACTGATCACGCTGCAATTCGATATATTATCTCAAAGAAGGACTTGAAGCCTAGATTGATTAGATGGGTTCTTTTGCTTCAAGAATTTGAACTAGAGATCAAGGACATAAAGGGAACTGAAAATCAAGTCGCTGATCATCTCTCGCGTTTAGAGAATCCTAATGCTACTTTATTGGATAAGAAATTGATAAATGAGTCTTTTCCTGACGAGCAACTGTTTGCAGTGCAAGAAGAAGAACCGTGATTTGCAGACATTGTGAACTACCTTGTGAGTAATATCATGCCTCCCGACTTATCTTATGCTCTAAGGAAGAAGTTTCTACATGAAGTGAAGTGGTATATGTGGGATGAGCCATTTCTTTTTTGACAAGGAGCTAACCAAATCATCAGGAGATGTATTCCTTATAGCAAAACGGGGGGGGGGGGGGATCTTGCGAGATTGCCACTCAACGGCTTATGGAGGATATTATGGTGGAGAAAAGAAAATAGGTCGTATTATCCAAGCAGGTTTCTTTTGGCCGACCTTGTTTAAAGATGCTCACCAGTTCATTTTGAAATGTGATCGATGTCAACGTGTGGGTAATATATCTAAGAGGGATGAGATGCCTCTTAATGTGCTTCTAGAGGTTGAGGTCTTCGATGTTTGGGGAATTAACTTCATGGGGCCATTTATCTCATCTTGTAACAATTAGTATATCTTATTGGCGGTTGATTACGTGTTAAAATGGGTTAAAGTTAAGGCATTGCCAACGAACGATATGAAAATGGTGCTTAATTTTATTCACAAGCAGATATTCACAAGGTTTGGAACTCCAAGAGTCATAATCAGTGATGAGGGGTCGCATTTTTGCAATCGCAAGTTCACTGCTATGACGCGAAAGTATAATGTGAATCATCGCATTGCCACGACTTATCATCCTCAGACAAATGGTCAAGCTTAAGTGTCTAACAGAGAGATCAAGCACATTTTAGAGAAAGTTGTGTGTCCATCGGGGAAATATTGGTCTTTGAAGCTTGATGAAGCTGTTTGTGCGTATAGAACAACATTTAAGACTTCATTGGGAATGTCGCTATTTCAGTTGGTTTATGATAAGGGGTGTCATTTGCCTATGGAGCTCGAGCATAAGGCATATTTGGCTTTGAAGATATTGAATCTTGACTTGGATGCGGCTGGAAAGAAGAGGATGCTTCAATTGAATGAACTCGACGAGTTTCGACTTCAAGCTTATGAGAACAACAAAATGCACAAGTAAAAAGTCAAGAGGTGGCATGATCCGGGTATAGTGCTCAAATCATTTGTGCCGGGGCAACAAGTTCTTTTGTTCAACTCTCGTCTCCGTCTTTTTTCTGGAAAGTTGAAGTCAAGGTGGTCAGGGCGCTTCATAATCACAACTGTGTTTCCACATGGAGCGGTGGAAATTTTTGAGAATGATCTGGGCCAAGTATTTAAGGTAAATGGTCATAGGTTAAAGCATTACTATGGTGACACGGCAAACCGCGAGGTGGTTAGTGCCGTTCTATTGTCCATTTGAGCTCAAGGTTCTACGTCGAGCTAGCAACGTAAAAGAAGCGCTTCTTGGGAGGCAACCCAAGTTTGTTGTACATTAGTAGGTAGAGGATGCAAGAAGAAAGGAGAAAAACACAAAAAAGAAAAAAATTCAGGGCCAACTTCAGTAGCTGAGCGTGCCCACGCTGATCAAGCGCGCGACCACGCTATTTTTCCAGTAACCAAGCACGGCCGCGCCGGTTTTCCAGAGAGTGAGCGTACCCGCGCTGTCCAAGAGCGCGGCCGCACCGAGTCCCTGTTCGAAAAAAAATAGTAACAGCAGAAAAAAGAGAAAAATTAGGACTTTTACTCCAAAATCAATTCCAACCCGAGTTCTTCATCTGCGGGTGGTGTGAGGCCAAGGTTTTCTACTCCTGAGGCTGAAGAGACGTACACGAGGCTTCTCTCGAAGCCTATTGCTAAGGAGCGAGGTTTTCTGCCATCAGGGAAGGATGGTAAGCTGTTGGAGATGATTCTTGAGATGTGCTGGGTTCCTTTTTGTGAGGCTCCCACTGCTGTGCCCATGAGTGTTGTGCATGAGTTCTATGCTAATGCGAAGGTAGAGAAGAATGGCTTCACGGTGGTTAGGGGGATGACTGTAGAGTACAGTGCTGATGCGATAAGGAGAGTGATTGAGCAGCCTGTGAGGAAGCCCGATCAGGACACTTGGAATGATAAGACTCCTGAGGACTTCAACTTGGATCTCATCATTTTGACTCTGTGTGTGCCTGAGACTCACTGGAAGTTCAAGAGGGGCACTACTGATTACTCCACGTTCCCTGCGTCGTGCATGAACAGGTTTGCACGGGCTTGGAACTCATTTATTTGTGCTAACATCATGCCGTCTTCGCATGTGCATGAGATTACTGTGGAGCGTGCTCGTATGCTATGGGGTATTCTTCAGGGTGATTACATTGATTTTGGAATGGTTATTTATCAGGGGATTTTGAGATTCTTGAGAGGAGGTACTACGGGTGCTATTCTGTATGCGTCCGTTGTGACAAAGTTGTGCGTGACAGTTGGTATTCATTGGCCCGCACATGAGCAGCTGCAGCTTCCCAGTGCTCCTATCGACTGTTCTACACTGTTGAGTATACAGGAGTGGTATAGAGGGAAGCCCGATCCTAAGGGGCTTGGGTATTCATATGATCATCTTCCAGGTGGTGTACCCATGTATCAGGCTACTGCGGGAGGTTCTCAGCAGGCCCGTAGAGTAGCTTGGAGAGCTCAGTTAGGAGAGGAGCCTGGTTCATCGCAGCAGCAGCAGGAGGAGGTAGCAGGAGCAGAGATTGGAGCTGGTTTGAGTTTGATACAGTATAGGCATCTAGCAAGGAGGATGGATGCGATGCACGACATCCATAGTCGGTTTGCACATGATCTTACCCAGACACTTGGGACAACTTTCAGAGCCACCGATGTTGACATCCAGTGGCCAGTATTTGGTGAGGACTCCGTGTATTCGCATCCAGACACGCCTGACACTCCACCCGTTGAGGGTGAGGATTCTGATTCACAGTAGGTATGCCTGAATTCCTTACTATTACCTTCACTGAGGACAGTGAATATTTAAGTTTGGGGGTAGTAGTTGAAGGAATGTGTTTTGTGTATATTCATGATAGTTGAGTACATATAATTTGCATATTTTTCCATGTAGTTCTTTTTATTATTTTTGGCAGTTTTATGATATTTTGTTCATTTAGTTTCATGCATGTGCATTATAACATGATCCATTAGATGATTTTTCCGATTAATTGGTGATATTGATGCTAGTGTAGTGATGTCGTATTTAGTGATGTTAAGTCGTCTCGAATTGATTTGTATGCTAGAGACAATTGTATTTCACTAAATCTTATAGGTTGCTAGAGTGCTAGATCATGATCATGGTTTGTTGGTTTGTCGAGGTTTAATCGCTTGTTTATATTTAAAATTTTGGATATTCTCTTAATAATAAAAGACATGGATTTCTAAAAATTGGAGAAAATTGGATTTCATTGCTAGTTGTGTGGCTAGGTGTCAAATGTGTGACGGTCTCAACCCCGGGGTCAGGAGTTGACATCACCAACAACAATAATAATAAATATAGTATAAACCAAATCACTAATTATATATAACCACGACCTCTTTACCAAGACCTTTTCCAGGTTTAAGTATGATTTAGGTTACCACTATTACAACACCGACTTATGCAAACTAACCTGACACAACTAACTTAATACATCAACTCAATAGACCATCTTTGGTCCTACACAACTACCTCAGAGGAGCCTGACATGGAAGGAACTGAAACTCTGCCCTGACTACCACGGAAGAATCTCCCAAGCATTTGCAATATATAGATAAAATATTCTGCAAGGGTGAATAATTAATTGCTCAGCAGTACCACTATATGAATGACAAGTAAAATAATTTATGGTAAACCAATTATCGGAACAAAATTTATAACTTGTTAGAAAATGAGTAAAACATGTATAAACTGGATATCAATACTAGCATGCTATGTAAAACAAAATCAATAGTCGTGTGTTATGCATAAATACCAGAGTTCAATTTTAGCATGCTATTTTCATTTCCAAATCTTCCGTTCCATTACAGGAACCACAAACCATTTGTTCCGTTACGGGGATCCAAAACCACTTGTTCCGTTACTGGAACCTCAATCACTTGTTTAGTTACTGAAACCACAAAATAACAATCAAATATGTATTTGATGTTATCTAGGGACGGCTGATCAGGCCTCCACACAAATTATCTAGGATAGTTGGCCGGGCTATCACCCAAAATGTCTAAGAAAGCTGATCGGGCTTTCACACAAATTAACCGGATCCGCAGAGACTAGCTAGGTCTCTGATTAACTATGTCGGACTAATCAGTTATGTAATGTGCGCAACCGAATTAGCCATTTACGCAACGTTATCCAATATCTGATTCATTTTATCCAGTTTTCAAATCCACTTTTACCTATCTCTTTTCAAAACAATTTTATCACATCACACTATTCAAAACCTCTTTTTCATTTTTAATCACATTTTAGAGATAAATACTTTCAGAAGTTAGATCTCCCCAGAACATATATTTAACAACATTTTTAATCACAGGGGATACGTAACTTAAAATGTTTCTGTTTCTGTTCGAAAGTGAAATAACATTTCAATCATATATACCGAACCATAAGAGTATGGTCAGGGGTACTTGCCTTGCAGAGCTTTACAACTATTACTGATCAACTTTGAGCCGACTCGGACGCTCAGGCTTTATCGTTTAACCACTAGATCATCTTGGATTCGACTTCTACACTCAGGTTCTTCGTTTGGAACCCTACTGAGCTCGTCGACTACCCACTAGGCTAATCTTAGTCCAACGCTAATTCTTGGGTCTTCCGACTAGAACCTACAGAGTCGAAATACCCTAATTTAGACATTCGGTTATACTTGACATATCCTCGCTAAAAATCTACCCGTACGCTAACGAAACCCGACTCGAATTATACATATTATAATAACACACGCAATAATTAGGGTTCACGTTCTCGAAAATCGGTTCGGTGTTCGTTTTCAGAAAATACATATACTCGTCATTTTACGAAATTAGGGTTATTTGTTTTGGAAAAATAGTTCATCACACCGCATAATCAAGTTTCGTATAAAATTAAATGCATTTATATATCCGCTCGACGTCCCGATAATAACCGGATACGTTCCCGTATTTCCATAGTTCGATTTCCCGGAAATAGGGCAGCGTTTCCTTTGTTTATCGGACTACCCGTCGAAACAATTCGACGTCTCAATTAACAATCAATCCAATAATCAATCCAATCAACTCAAATTCATAACCCAATCACAATTAAATTAATGCAGTCACAACCCAACAATTACAATTCATCACCAAATTAACGATACGACTTTTAAAAATAATTAATTATTTTTATTTCGGAAAAATAATAATTTTACGAACTAATTATTTGTTTAATAATTTAGGATTCATAATTTATTTATCACGGTCCACCGTCGGCTCGCCGAGGCTCATCGCCGACGGCGACAAAACTCGCGGGTACCCGTTACTTCAGGTTTCCGACGTGAATTTCGCCGTTTAATATTTTCAAAATAATCCGAAAATAAAATAAAAATTCAAGAAATCATAACACCAATCATATAATCAAATTAAATTCACCACACTAGTTTCGAATTACTGGCAATTAGAAGAACCAGACTACAGATACACACATATGGTTGGAAAAACTAACACAAAAAAACGAAACGATACAACAGATAGCAACAAGGAGCCAGACCACCAAACCTCTCGGAAATTCCGAGAGGTAACAACCAATCATTTAACTGCAAATACATAAACATACTGATATATATATACACATGTAATCAGCAATACCCAGAACTGAATACAACCGCGAACCAGCAAAGCCCGGCCGAAAAAAAAAGAAATAGCCGGCACTTACCGGGAAGGAAGAGAAACAGCAGTAATCGAAACAAAAGAAGAAAAAGGGACGAAATCAGAGTGGTGGAAAAGAGAGTGGAAGAGGAGAGAATTAGAGTTTATAGAGATGAGATGGTAACTGAGATTGGGAGGAATGAGTAATAAGTGAACAATTTATGTTTACTCTAATTACACAACACGTGGTTTGTTTAATTCATCAACACCTGCCACGTGTCCGTCAATCTGGAAGCCGAGTTTTAATCCGTTATTCTCGACTTAATGACACATTTTGCAGGTGAAAACACATTGAAATAAGTCTAAAGTAGTTTTAAAATTTCCGGAATATTTGAAAACTAATAAAATAAAATTTCCATATTATTTAAAGCATTTTCGAAACGCAACTCGTACCCGCATTCAACATTTAACGAACCGAGCTGCACTCAAAACAATGTCAGAAAATCAAGAAAATAGTCTTAAAATGTTATAAATATCCCGAAGTTAATAAAAACATAAATTTTGAATTTTAAAACAATTTCTGAAACACAATTTATACCCGCTTTTAACAATTAAACGAATCAACGCGCGGGTAAATTGATCCAAAAAATTTCTAAAATAATTTTAAAATTCTCGGAATATTTCAAACTTAAATAAATACGAGTTTCATAATTTTTAAAGAATTCTGGAGTTAAATAGAGATTTTGCAAATAAAGGCAATCAGAAAATCATATAGGGCTAAATAATTGATGAAATGTTGATTTCTAAATTTTATAAAATCCCAAAAATAATTATTGTAATTATAAAATCATAAAAATAATTTTAGAGACATTATAAATATTTATGCAAATAAATTTGCATTAAATTCACTTTTAAAAGTGAAAATAATTCAGTACAACTCAATAATTTATTACGCGAACAACCCAATACACCATAAATTACACATAAATGATAATAAAACAAAACATAGCTGATATAAGCTATACACATATTTTATTTGATCAGTATTCAATAATTACACATTTATATAGTATAAAGATATACGAGTCGTTATATTCTTCCCCCTTAAAAAGATTTTGTCCTCAGAATCCGATATAACTAAACAAGTGAGGATATTTGTCAAGCATATCTGACTCTAACTCTCAAGTAAACTCTTCTATTCAAGGATTTATTCAAAACGTACTCACTATAGATATAAATTCATTCCTGAGGACTCATTCTTTACGATCTAGGGTTTGGATCGATCATTCTACGCAGAACAAATTCGAATGAGAGCCCCTTGGCTCCTAATCAACGACTTGATTCAAATCAGGGACATATCGCTTTAACAGTGACATGTAAAACACACTATAAACTTGCTGCAACTGCGGTGGCAATATCAACTCATGAGCAACTTTACCTATATTTATCAATACCTCAAACGTTTCACTATAATTATGACTCAACTTGTCCCTTATATTCCAACCTAGCCAATCTCTCTCAAGGTGCAACTTTTGTCAACACCAATGATCCTATTTCTATATCCACACTCTTTTGATGCACATCCGCCTTCTTTCTTTGTCTATCCCGGGCTGCTTCAATTTTTTCCAAGTCAACACCACTACGTTCTTGGTGTGCTGAATTATTTCAGGACCTAACAACAGCTCCACTCCCACTTTCTCGCTATAGAGGGGAACCCACACTTATGTCCACATAGGGATTTGTAAGGTAGCATTCCCCTACTAGCATGATAACTATTAACATAGAAAAACTCAATAAATGGTAGGTGATTACCTCAATTTCCTTTTAGATTCAAAATATACATATACTCTCAACATATCTTATATTATCTGAATCGTCTTTTCATTTTGGCCCTTCGTCTACGGATGATAGATGGTGCTCACTTTCAACTTAATTTCCAAACATTCGAACACTTCTTACTCATTTCCATCAATTAAGGCTGAAAAGTAATCTCATATCTTCACTTCTTCTCACCTTCAGGTATTTGAACTTCATATTTCACTCTTTCCAATTCTTTTATTAATTTCTCAGTGATCTTAATCACATTCAATCCTTTCCTTCTGCACATGGCATATGTTAATACACCGACTTTACTTGGGTGATCTTTAATGGAATGATCGGAATCCCTTATTTATCCCAGCCAAAATTCATACTTGAAAACTTAGCACATAGTTACTTCCCTTCTAATCTTTGTAGGGAAATCCTTGAGCATTCTACGCAGACTTTCTTAATCTTTGAATAGCCGAGGATGTTATAAATAAATATAATTTGCTTATCCAAGTACTCCGTATACACCATGTTCCTTAATTCCCTATAGGCAACTGATACACTTGTTACTCCACATAATATCACCACAACTTGCAATACTCATAACTCATTCTAATCACAATCTTTAATATATCCTCAGGCTGGATCTTAAGTCAATCCCCAAGATATAACACACTTCTTGAATTAGGTCACATAAGTAATCAATTTTTAATAGGGGTTACTTATTCTTATTCGTCATTTTGTCAAACTCCCGATAATCAGTACACAACCTCATAATTTCATCCCTCTTCTCCAACAACATCACTCGTGCACCTCAAGGGACTATAGCTGGTATGTTCACTTCCCTTTCCAATAACTTTTACAATTATCGAACTAATTATTTCGTTCCACTGGCCTCCAGAGACTCCAGGGCATTTATTTATTACTCAAACTTCCTCCAGCTTAAGTATTTTCTTCTTCGCATCTTTATATATAGTGGATCTACATATCCTTAGCTTATTAACTTCTTTCCTCGCACGATTGGAAGAGCTTTTTATTTTGCTCCTTCCTTTAGCAACTTACCTTACTATTGGCTTCCATACACTTTTAATTCGCTCCTTCTGAAATTAATCTTTTCCTTATGACAGGACAACCAATTTATTACTAAAATCATATCGAACTCTTCTAGCTCGAAGGGTGTCAGATCAGCTGCACTACATCCGAATTCTTAAACGCTTGATCTTTTGGTCCTTTTGAAAGTTCCGCCTCTAGCTGTTTTGGATGTTGGCCCTTGGGATGTAGTATCTTGAGTAACCGTTCTACAACTCCTGGAAATATGCCCAACCTTTCCACAATTATAACACGTAACGCCCGAATTTTATGGGTTGCATTCCGATGCATAATGACCCTTATGACCGTATTTGAAATATTGAACATTCTTTTTGCACGAACCACTGTGTATCATGTCACAGGACTTGCAATCCACTGCCGACTTGACTGACTGGGCTGGAGTAGAATCAATTGAAGTAGCACTAGACCTAGCCTGAGAGAAACTCTGTCTCCCAAATCTTTTACTCCTGCTTTGGCCAAATCAATTTTGAAACTCCTGACTGGATTCTCCTTCGTCTGCCCCATCTATAACACCTTCAGACTTCCTTTTCTTATCACCCTCTTCCTTAACAGCCAACTTTTGGTCACTTTCCATTACCAGGGCGGCCTGAACCATAGATGAGTATGTCTTGAGTTGTAACGCCACAAATCCTCTGCGAATTTCAGGCTTCAACTCTTGTTGAAACCTCCTTGCTTTCTGAATCTCCGTACTTATATACTCAGGAACTAATCGGGCCAATTCTGTAAACTTGGCCCCATACTCCAGCACACTTCTTTCGCCTTGTTTCAGTTCTAGAAACTCGACTTCCAACTGATTCCTTAGACAATCGGAATAATACTTCTCCAAGAATAATTTTATAAATCTCGTCCAAGAAACATGGCCTTCTCCTTCCAACGCACGAGTGGATTCCCACCAATAATTTGCTTCATTCTTAAGAAAGTAACTAGCATAATCGGTCATAAGATCTTCACTTACTTGCGTGAGGGTAAATGCCTTCTCAATTTCCCTAAGCCAATTTTTGGAAACAACAGGGTCTACTTCACCCTTAAACTCTGGGGGCTTAACAAACTAAAAAGATTTAAAACTAGAAGTTTGGTTTTGCTCCCTTTTCTGATGTTGTTGCTGCTGAATCTGTTGGACTAACTGCAACTGTTATTGCTGCTGCTAGCGCAACAAGTCTAGAATTTCGTTTATAACTGGACCCTCCGCCAAACTAATACTATTTTCTTTAGACTGGGTAGCTTTCTTGGGTGGCATTTTCCTGAAATATAACAGGGAATTTATTCAAAAACATAATGAGAATATATAACAAAAATATCACCGTTCAAACGGTGCACCTGTGTTAGGAAAATGCTAGCCAATCAAAGCACCCATATCTTTATTCTTAGGGTCCATTTATAAAAGTCATCTAGATTAGCAACACTAGCAACAGTAACAGTAGCAAAATCAACAATAGCGCAGAAAACTGAAATATAAAGGTACTAAACATTATAGCATGCCCTCTCAATATAACAACAACTGAACCTTCCAACAACATACATCATTAACAAATTCCTTATACCGCAAAGCTAGACGGGCCATACTAGGCACCACCCAAAAAGGCTAAACTGGTAAGCCAAGTTAAACTTAAGAATCACAAACTTGGCTAACGCACTAGTCTGAGTTTCAATCAACCCTTCCTCCCAAGGCGACTTCTTATCTCTTACAATTGACCCATCTTTCACGGAGTTAACTTTTCTAAAGCTGCAACCTTCAATATCGAATCATAAATCCTCTCTACTATTTTCATTTCTGAAGTAGCAACCCGATGTAAAACTTCTATTCATCCAGATAGTCAACTCTTGTTTACTTTCAATAACCAGGACTGTCTAATTACAAAAGCTACTGACAACTCATTGGCTCGGGACTTCAAATGAAATTTCAAAGTCAAAGAATTAATGATACATGGAGGACAAGAGAAGAAGACATAGGTATGACTGAGAGCAACCATACAAGTACATAAGATGGGCAGTCTTAGTACCGCATAGCTCACAACACATACATCGGTGGCGTCCCACCAGACCCTTTGTCACACAGACAAATAGTCAAATCATATCCATTGTTTGCCCCAATCAACCGACAAAATCATCGAGGAAGGAAACAATGTTTAAATAGAAATTCACAAGTAAGAAGGGGATAATCTGATTTGTAATGAGATCAACAGAACCCTAAGCTGCTTACTTCGCGTTCTTAACTTTCTCACATGAAAAATAAGTAACTTATGGGATAGTAAACAATTACTCTGGAAACAAAATTACGTCTCAAGAAAGAAGTAATAGGGTTCAAGATATAAACCACAATACTGATCCACATTCACTGTGAGACTTGGTTGTCATAGCAGCCTCTGACTATTATCATTCCATCCGAACTCACCGAGGTTGCATACTGGGTCCAGCAACATCACTTGGTATAGAAAATATGATATTTAGAAATAACGTTGGTATCTCTCCAGCTGCCATACCAAGGGTCCCTCAGAAGTTGAATTCTCTCAATCAGACTCGTTTTCTCGAGAGGAAAACTAGAAATCTCTGTCGAACACTACCCCTAATACACATACAAAGGAGACATACTATAAACTAGGGCAGTTCCAGTCAATTCTCAATAGACGTCAGGGTTACGCCTTCGAACCCTCGACTAAACTCTTAGACTCACTCCTCTGATTGAGTTGCTGACTCACATCTATGCATAAACCTTCCTGCACTCTTTTGACTCTACTCTTAACCTAAATCAGGGACTCAAACCTGTAGCTCTGATACCAACTGTGATGGCCTCAACCCCGGGGTCAGGAGTTGACATCACCAACAACAATAATAATAAATATAGTATAATCCAAATCACTAATTATATATAACCACGACCCCTTTACCAAGACCTTTTCCAGGTTTAAGTATGATTTAGGTTACCACTATTACAACACCGACTTATGCAAACCAACCTGACACAACGAACTTAATACAACAACTGAATAGACCATCTTTGGTCCTACACAACTACCTCAGAGGAGCCTGACACGGAAGGAATTGGAACTTTGTCCCGAGTACCACGGAAGAATCTCCTAGGCATCTGCAATACATAGATAAAATATTTTGCAAGGGTGAGCAATCAATTGCTCAGCAGTACCACTATATGAATGACAAGTAAAATAATTTATGGTAAACCAATTATCGGAACATAATTTATAACTTGTTAGAAAATGAGTAAAACATGTATAAACTGGATATCAGTACTAGCATGCTCTGTAAAACAAAATCAATAGTCGTGTGTTGTGCATAAATACCAGAGTTCAATTTTAGCATGGTATTTTTATTTCTAAATCTTCCGTTCCATTACAGGAACCACAAAACCATTTGTCCCGTTACGGGGAGCCAAAACCACTTGTTCCGTTACTGGAACCTCAATCACTTGTTCCGTTACTGGAACCTCAATCACTTGTTCTGTTACTGGAACCACAAAATCATAATCAGATATTTATTTGATGTTATCTAGGGATGGATGATCAGGCCTCCACATAAATTATCTAGGATAGTTGGCCGGGCTATCACACAAAATGTCTAGGAAAGCTGATCGGGTTTTCACACAAATTAACCGGATCCGCAGAGACTAGCTAGGTCTCTGATTAACTATACCGGACTAATCGGTCATGTAATGCGTGCAACCTAATTGGCCACTTATGCAACGTTATCCAATATCTGAATCATTTTATCCAGTTTTTAAATCCACTTTTACCTATCTCTTTTAAAAATAATTTTATCACAACACATTATTCAAAACCTCTTTTCCATTTTTAATCACATTTTAGAGATTAGGTACTTTCAGAAGTTACTTCTCCCCAAAACATATATTTAACAACATTTTCAATCACAGGGGATACGTAACTTAAAATGTTTATGTTCCTATTCGAAAGTAAAACAACATTTCATTCATATATACTGAACCATAAGAGTATGGTTAGGGGTACTTGCCTTGCAGAGCTTTACAACTATTACTGATCAACTTTGAGCCGACTCGGACACTCAGGCTTTATCGTCTAACCACTAGATCATCTTGTATTCGACTTCTACACTCAGGTTCTTCGTTTGGAACCCTATTGAGCTCTTCGACTGCCCACTAGGCTAATTTTAGTCCAACGCTAATTCTTGGGTCTTCCGACTAGAACCTACAGAGTCGAAATAACCAAATTTAGATATTCAGTTATGCTTGACATATCCTCGCTAACAATCTACCCATACGCTAACAAAACCTGACTCGAATTATACATATTATAATAATACATGTAACAATTAGGGCTCATGTTCTCGAAAATCGGTTTGGTATTTATTTTTAGAAAATACATATACTCGTCATTTTACGAAATTAGGGTTATTGGTTTTGGCAAAATGGTTCATCACACTGCACAATCAAGTTTCGTATAAAATTCATATGCATTTATATATCCGCTCGACGTCCCGATAATTACCGGATACGTTCCCATATTTCCGTAGTTCGATTTCACGGAAATAGGGCAGCGTCTCCTTTGTTTATCGGACTACCCGTCAAAACAATTCGACGTCTCAATTAACAATCAATTCAATAATCAATCCAATCAACTCAAATTCATAACCCAATCATAATTAAATTCATGCAGTCACAACCCAACAGTTACAATTCACCACCAAATTACTGATACGACTTTAAAAATAATTAATTATTTTTGTTTCGGAAAAAAAAATTACGAACTAATTATTTGTTTAATAATTTAGGACTCATAATTTATTCATCACGGTCCACCGTTGGCTCGTCGAGTCTCATCGCCGACGGTGGCAGAACTCGCGGGTACCCGTTACTTCGGGTTTCCGACATAAATTTTGCCGATTAATATTTTCGAAATAATCCGAAAATAAAATAAAAATTCAAGAAATCATAACAGCAATCATAGAATCAAATGAAAATCACCACACTAGTTTTGAATTACTGGTAATTAAAAGAACCAGACCACTGATACACACATATGGCTGGAAAAACTAACACAGCAGAACGAAACAATACATCAGACAACAACAATGAGCCAGACCACCAAACCTTTCGGAAATTCCGAGAGGTAGCAACAAATCAATTAACTGCAAATACATACACATACTGATATATATATATATATACATGCAATCAGCAATACCCAGAACTGAATACAAACGCGAACCAGCAAATCCCATCCGGAAAAAGAAAAGAAATAGCCGGCACTTACCGGAAAGAAAGAGAAACGGCAGTAATCGAAACAAAGAAAGAAAAAGGGAAGAAATCAGAGTGGTGGAAAAGAAAGTGGAAGAGGAGAGATTTAGAATTTATAGAGATGAGATTGTAACTGATAATGGGAGGAATGAGTAATAAGTGAACAATTCATGTATACTCTATTTGCACATCACGTGGTTTGTTTAATTCATAAACACCTGCCACGTGTCCTCCAATCTGGAAGCCGAGTTTTAATCCGTTATTCTCGACTTAACGACACACTTTGCAGGTGAAAACACATTAAAATAAGTCTAAAGTAGTTTTAAAATTTCCAGAATATTTGAAAACTAATAAAATAAAATTTCCATGTTTTTAAAGCATTTTCGAAACGCGACTCGTGCCCGCATTCAACATTTAACGAACCGAGCTGCACTCAAAATAATTTCAGAAAATCAAGAAAATAGTCCTAAAATGTTATAAATATCCCAAAGTTAAAAAAACATAAATTTTGAAATTTTAAAACAATTTCTGAAATGTAATTTATACACGCTTTTAACAATTAAACGAGTCAATGCGCGGGTAAATTGATCCAAAAAATTTCCAAAATAATTTTAAAATTCTTGAAATATTTCAAACTTAAATAAATATGAGTTTCATAATTTTTAAAGAATTCTGGAATTAAATACATATTTTACAAATAAAGGCAATCAGAAAATCATATAGGGCAAAATAATTGATGAAATGTTGATTTCTGAATTTTATAAAATCCCATAAATAATTATTATAATTATAAAATCATAAAAACAATTTTAGAGACATTCCAAATATTTATGCAAATAAATTTGCATTAAATCCACTTTTAAAAGTGAAAACAATTCAGTACAACTCAGTAATTTATTACGCGAACAACCCAATACACTATAAATCACACATAAATAATAATAAAACAACACATAGCTGATATAAGCTATACATATATTTTATTTGATTATTATTCAATAATTACACATTTGAATAGTATAAAGATATACGAGTCGTTATAAAATGGCCAGTAGCCGGCTCTTATTTATATGAGTAGTCTAGGGTTGAGCGAGATGGAGCGAAACACACTTGTTCAGAAATTTAAAAAAAAAGGAAAAAAAAATAGAAAATAGAAAAAAAAAGAAAAAGAGAGGGAATAAGTGTTATGTATAATTGATCACGAGTGGGCTATTTAGTACTCGAGTTATTAAGTTCTTAGGGGACTTTGTGCCTAGTAACCTAAGGCTTTTATAGTTTGGGATCCGCTAACCTAACGCTCGCTACATGGGTACTATTGTATAAGTCTTTTGCGGACCTCACTCATTGCACGATCAAATAAGCATACTTGTGTTATTTTGTTGTCCTCATCCGAGAGCTCTTTGTCTTCACCAGAGGAGACGGGAGGAGCTTCGATCACTGACCGACCGATAGGATCTTCCAGGCTATCATCCAGCAGCTGCTTAAGCTCCTTTCGGGACTTCTTCAGCTGGACGTTCCAGTGGCTGATCCTCCTATTCTTCTTGGCCACATCCCCCTCTAGCCGCTGCCTATCATTCTGCAGCACTGTGGCCTGGCCGACCAACACGTCATTCTGGTTTTGACCCTAGCCAACTCCTCATCGGCCATCGTGGCCCTCCTCTCCAGCTCTTTCACTTCGGCCATCCGAGCTTCCATGTCTCTGACCTTGTCCTCCACGGCCGCAACCGAAGGAGCAGCCTGCAAAAATACACAAGGAAAAAATATGTCAAGCGAATGAAGAAGGAAAAAATACGGAAGGACTAAGATAAATAAATGTAAATTCAAGTACGTACCAAAGACAATAATGACATCATCTCGGTACAAGCTTCCGTCGGAGAGGCCGACGTGAAGGCAGGAAGATCAGCGGGGAGCTGTAGACCGTGGCAGAGATCAGATGCCACATCCTTCGTCGACTGCCTAGCCGGGTAGACAGTGTGATCGGACGTCAGAACACCTCACCCAGGGAGGTACATCTGAACGACCCCATCTCAGCTTCAGACACGCTTAGATGGAGCCCCATATCTCATAAAATCTGGCTCGTCCCACTCGCCGTCTTCCGTAACCAGAGGAACTTGTCGAAGTGGGATCGCCCTCTCAACCTCGGGCCTTTCCTCCGTCTCCTCAGAAGGATCAGGAACAATCTTCTTCCCAACCGCCTTGGCCTTATCTACCTCCTCCGCAACCCTCTTCTTGGCCGCCCTGGCCTTCTTCCTCTCAATAAGGGCTTCCTTAAAAGACAATAAAAAGCAAGAAAGAAGGTTCAGTCTAAGCAAGTACGATATAATGCTAAATAATGAAGACAGAAGGAAGAAAACAACGAACGAACAAAAGGGAAAACAGTTATACAATGATAAAACTACAATAAAGCTATAAGTATAAAAGAAATAGACGAAATAAGAGTTTGTTACCCCCAACCCACAAGCTCAGAAGCCAGTCCTTGTCCCAGAACTCCTCGCGACCGAGCTTGCTCACCTTCGCGTCCACCAAGGCCACATAGTTTTCCTTCTCTTTGTCCGTCAAGTTCAGCTAATAAGCGCTAAAGCATTGAAATCATGCTAAACCGACATCTCGGCCAACTTAGGCCCACCGATGAAGTACCAGTGAGTGTGGGTGGTTTTTTTGCTGGAGTTGGTGGTCGTCCAGTCTGCTCGGCCCGCCCTATGAGGGATGTTGTAGAAGCCCGGGCTCTTCGGATTCTTCCGGAAATCTTAGTGATACCAGAATAGCTGAGTGCAGGGGAGAATCCCGACCTGGAGACACCTATTATGGAAGTAGTTGATATGAATGAATCCGTTCGAATCCATCTTCCCAATGCGATTTCCGTCTGACTGAAGAGGTGCCTCAGGATCTTCAGCAGCGGCACTCTAAAGCCGCACTTGAATGCCATTTCGGAAATCTTGACGGTGCAGTCGCCATATCCCTTCAGCACGCCCGGGGTGTCATATATTCTCTCGTCCTCCTTAGTCGCATACAGCCAGAAGAAGCCCCGATGAATGGAGTAGTTAGAATACATCTGACCCACTTGCTCCTTCTACAGTTCTGATCGGTTATTCGCCACCGGATATGATGCCACGGAACCATAGAGAGCTCGGCCCGTTCGCTCAAGACGAATAGACGACGTCCCAGCCAAAGTGTTCACCCTCAGAACAGAGGTCTTAGCAGGAGGATTCGCTCAGTCCATGTCCCTGTATTCAGAAATAGAGAGACAAATTAGTCCATGTACTCGGATTAAACCAAAAGGAAAAAATAAAAGGGAAAACGACCGAGTACATGTCCCAGAACCGAGCAAATAATAAAAAGTCCAGAGTTGGATCCTGAAGGATGTTCTAACATACAAGTTTTCCTGAAGAAAGTTCTTGCCCTCAGAAATCCTTCATCTGCCATCTTTAAACTCCAGACAAGAAAAGACTAAACACCCTGGGTCGGCTCCCGAAGGTTGTTCTACGATCAAAAACTCCCGAAGAGAGTTCTTGACCAAGCACAACTCGCATGCCCTCTTTAAACCCAGTGAGTGCCCCTAAAAAAGTAAAAACCCAGAAAATTCCTACCAACTACCTAGAAAGTACATCCAATACTCAAAAAGCAACCCAAAAACAGAACACATAGACCAGAAAATGACCTCTGGACTCGCATTCAAACAACAAAAACTACTAACTTGCATAAAAATATAAAATACACGAAAAGGAAAAAGGGACTTACTGATTTGAAGATGTTGTTGGATTGGAATGGGATAATCAAGAAAGGTGGAGTTATTGATGCCCGTGATTGAAAAGCTTGAAAAAAATTGTTGTTTTTTTGTGTTAGTTGCCGGAAAATGATAAGAGGGAAACGGAGTGTACTGTGACTCTTTATATAGGCACCTAAAATGGGTTTGAGTGCCAAAAAGTGTGACGTTTGGGCGCTTTTGAAATGGATGCTCTAGATTGAAACAATTGAGATTCAAAGGCTGAGATTGAGCCATGAAATGACGTGACAAATAGCTGTCACATTAATGCACCCACGGACTTGCCACGTGTACTAATGAAAATTGAGGCAAAATCAAAGTAGTCATCCTAAGATTTTTTCACCCCAAGATGGGCCTAGACTGATGTCCATCGGCCCTCCCGAAGGCCCAGCCGAAGGACAGGGACATGTTGGCTATTGGCCCAATAAGGCCCACCAACCGAAGACCCATTACATTGGGCCGAAGGCCCAATCAGATCATAAACCAGAGGCCCAGTCAGCCAAGCAGACTAAGGCCCACTTCCGTCCCAACCGTTGGGATCACTCAATCAAAATGCCCCTATTATTCGCTCCTCTTAATGATAAAGGTGTAACAACCGAGACATTAATGAAGATATCGGGCATAAAACCCCTTGTAAAGTAAGAAATAAAGGACACTCATTTTCTCAAACACTCACTACTTTCTTGTATTCTCTAAACCCACTTTACATCCAGATTCTCATTCCCACACCGGAGGTGAATCGGGGGGACAATCTCTCACATTCTTTTCCCTTGCAAGTCACGGCCGAAGGAAGTTCCTGAGTGTCTGAAGCCTGTTCAATAAAACTGAAGGAAATCTGGGAGTAACATTATGTTATTTCAACTCTTTTGTTTCGGTTGATGTACTCGTGTTGCGGTGTTAGACATTTGGACACTGACACTTAGTGAGTTAGCGTTATATCCTTTAAAATGTAGGCACCTGACCAACTATAAGGCCATGTATGATTAAACTTGCGATGCAAAATTAAATATATGAGAATGACAAAAGCAGAATTGAAAATAAAGTAGAAGAAACGCTTAATTTCCAAAGGCCTTTACGAGAATTGTGTTTAAATTGAGTTTTATTGTTACATTTTTCTAAGCTATCTTATTTACTTACCATGATTTTTATTAATACATTATTATTTAATATCCCTGTACCTATGTCAAAAATAGGACACAGTGTTCCCGTGTCCTTAATTTTCAGGTTTTTTAAGTTTGACACTCAGATATGTTTTTGGTCCGACAATCATCTGTACCTGAGTCGGAGTAACATAGTGTGTCATACCATAATTACAGAGCGACAATGTTCTGAATTTCCTGTCATGTTTCTCTATGATAGTCAGTTAGACTGTTGCGATATACGGGACTGTTAATTGTTAATGTTCTGATTGTTGCTTATATTATATTCCTTAAAGTAAGTTTGTAATGAGGTGTCACAGGCTTCTGATGTCATTGCACGTACAAAATTCTTGGTGCCACTATGCACAGGTTGTCAAACAAATTGATCCTAGATATTGAGCATATTGTGGTGGTTGCAGTGTACCTTTATTTCTAACTAGGTCTTTCTATGCTCAGGCTAATTACCATAACACATCAAGAATTGATGTTGGAGCTTATGCACAAAATGTCACTTATTTGGTTTCTCATCCTCGTGTAGTTAGATTACGAATAAAATTAAAAAGACTGGAGCCGTTTGTTTTATTTGCTATTGGTGATAATATTGTTGTCAAAACAAATGTGTTCTAATGCAGTTATGAAAAACCAATCAATAACACGTTACTTATCCTTTGAACAAGCTGAGCTAGACATGACCGTTTATGTTAGTGATGCTTTGGCTTATGAGATATGATCAATATACGCCATCCCCAGTTGTTACATTAGTCTTTAATATTTGATGCTTTGACTTGTGACTTGTGATCTATATATGCCATCCCCAATTGTTGTTGGGTATAATTCTAAATAGAACTAACACTACGCGCAAAAATGAGGCAGTTATATATATCACAATTAACAAGAATAGGCAATTAACCAAATAACGAAATAAAATCACGAAGGCAAACAACAAGATATAAATCAGTAACTGAAATTGACAAAGAAAGGACATAACACTTAGCTCTATCAGGAGCTTTAACAAATCTGAAAGAACCAGAACAGCTGAGGTGCCTAGTCTTCGAGAAGTGTAGACTGTTTTTGAAGAGATTATTGCCCCACTTACGCTGTGTTAGGTTGCAGCAATATCGCTTCCATGATACAACAACACAGAGTACTTCGTTCACAGATACGGAGCAGTCAACAATGACCTCAACCTTAGTTCACCCAGAAAATCTATGCTTTAATCTGTATGTTTGCAGGAGAGAAAGAGAGAAGAAGAAGCAGTCTGGGTTTTCACGATTCTGTGATTACAGTATATCTAATTCCATACATTTAGTTCAGTATATATATATATATATATAAATATATAACCCAAAAACATAACTAATTAAAATAAATATTCAGACTTAAATTGCATTTAATGAATATTTCCAGAAATATAACAATCAATATCAGGATTTAGCCCATCAGGATTTGTACTTAGCATCAATGGATAATGCACTCAACAAATCCATCAACGGATAATCCATATTGTGCATCAACGGATATTCCACATTGTGCATCAATAGATAATCCACATTGAACTTCAACGGATAATTTCATCAACGGATAATCCATATTGAACTTCAACGGATAATCCACATTGAGCTTTAACGGATAATCCTCACTTTTCTACAGATTCAATATTCACATTAAAACAATATAATAAGTCAGTAAATATTTTAATTAAACATTTCAAGCTACTAACTTCAACTCAATTTCTTTATGGATTACACTAAGAAAATGACTTAGATCCTAACATGAAAGTTTAAGTCCTCATAACAAGGAACAACTTCCAACAATTAGTTTCAGGAAATTACATCAAGAACATGTCTAAAACATGCCTCATACTTTTCATTTTCTAACAATCCCCCATAAATCCATACAAGAGTGCATATTAGATTTTATAATGACTTGCTTTTCAGAGTCGACACCCTCCCGGGTTTGAACCCTCCTGAGTCCTCTACTTCAATGGCTACCGGATATAGATGGAATGTTTCACCTTGAATCTCTATCCATTTCGTGTAACCACACTCCATAAATGACGAAAAGTCGCAAGGCTATGGTGCAGATCTACGGATTTGAGACGTTATGGTTTTGTCTCGATCCTGTTCGTCGAATGCTTCAAGGAATAACCCTTTTCCTCTAATTATGACCACATAATTGCTTTTGCTTAGCTGGGAATTTCCAAAGATGTACTGCTAACATCTCGTCTTTCGACTTGACCCCATTCAGAGTTTACAAATTCTGACACAATATTTGGTCCATCAGAATTTATCAAATCCTGATCCAAAACTGTTACAATCAGAGTTATTAAAACTCTTGCTAACTAGCAGTTCAAGTACCTCTTAAGGTTTACAGGGGATAGACTCAGATACATAAGTATCTAAATGTATATGGTAGAGGTACTACCAATTCATCCTTATAACTTGTTATTACCACATTGAATACACTTCAAGGGATCTCCTCTCAGGTGTATTGGGGTCCCGCCATTGATGAATTATGATAGGTTATCATCCCCATCCACAACCTCGACTTAAGGACTACAGCATGCTCAAGCCCTTTAGTCAGCGGATCAGCTATATTATCCTGAGTTTGTATGAACTCTATAGCAATAATCCTATCAAACACAAGACCCCTTATAGACTTTAGTCTAACTTGGATGTGTCTCTTTGTTTTAGCATTATACTTTACACTTCTGACTTTGTCGATAGTTGTACGGCTATCACAATGAACAGAAATGGTAGGAAGCGGCTTGCTTACTACAGATAACATACTCTTGAGTCTATGTAACCATTCAGCCTCCTTCCCCGTGGCATCAAGTGCACACAACTCATCCTCAAAAGTAGACCGAGTAATCAAAGTCTGTCTAGAAGATTTCCAGGACAATGCTTCACCCGCAAGGGTAAACACATATCCAGTCACTCCATTGGAACCAGATTTCTTAGCTATCCAACTTGCATCACTGTACCTCTCGAGTACCCCGGAAATCTCCGGTAATGCAAGCCAAGGGAAATAGTTCCCTTCAGATATCTAATAACTTTATCTAGTGCATCAATGAGTCTTGTTTGGATAACTTGTATATCTAGCCAACTTAGACACATAATAAAAAATATCTGGCCTAGTCACATTAGCAAGATATTGCAAACTCCCAATAATCTGACAATACCTTAACTGAGAAACAAGAACTCCTGAACTATTATTGATTGTTAGGTCACACAACACTGTAGAAGGGGGTTGAATACAGTGTTTATACAATCAAATCAATTTAACACAAGTATGTAACAAAGATCAAGTATATTAAATAAACTCTGTAATTATAAGAATTGTTGTACACTGGCTTTATCAGAATTTGAGGAATTTTCATCTCCAGTGGCTTGGTTGGTTCATCAATATTTTTCTTTCCCTTTGTCTTTGGGATCAATCTCGGATTGTGATCTTGTTTTGGGCTTTGATGCCTCAGTATTTGACTTCTCCTTGATCACAATGCCTTTTACCTTAGGCCTTAGAGGTTTCTTTGCAACAGAAGCTTTTGGCTTTAGATTTTTCTTTTCAGCTTTAAATCTAGCTTCTTCCTCCTTGAGATTTTCCAAATCCATTCCTGGATTATGCTTCAGAAATAATCTTCTAGCAATTTCCTCATCATGTGTCTGAATCTTGGGATCTTTGTAGTAGACTGTTGTCTGCTTTCCCTTAAGCTTCAGAGTTTACATGAACTTTTGAGAATCTTGACTTCAATCTTGTATCAGAACATCGGGCTTTGTCATCAGTCTTTGCTCATCAGAACTTGATATCAGATTTTGAGTTTCAGTACTTGCTATCAGATTTTGAGTTTGAGTAGCTTCAGAACTTGTCTTCTTTTGAGTAGAAGATTTGCTTGCTTCAGTAATTAGTTTCCTTGAAGAAACCTTGCTTCTCTTCTCTTTTCCTTGAACTTGACCTCTACCCTTGCTAGGATTTCCCTGGTCATCAGCTTCATCATCTTTCTTCTTCAGTATTTGATCATTAGAGCATTTGGACTTAACTATCTTCTCCCCCCTTTTGACATCATCTGATAGTAGGAGTGAGAGAAGAAGTTCCACTGAAGATTGAATATCATTCAATTGAGCCTGTTGAGAAGCTTGATTAGCCAGGACCTTAGAGATTTGGGCATGTTGCTTCTCTTGAGCTTTCTCAATTACTTCTACCTTTTCAGAAATAGGTCTGATAAACCTTTTTTTGTCAAGCTTGGTCTCCATATCTAGCTTTTCAGCTTTTTCAAGAAGCTTATCAACCTTTTCTTGAGTTTATGAGTGTAGACCTTGAAGGTTCTTGGTAGATAGAGCAGTAATCTTGAGCTGTGTCTTGATATCAGAATTTATCACAAGCTCATCAACTTTAGCAATGTGCTCTGTCAGAACTTTAGAGCTTGGAATGAAATCAGTTTCATTCCACTTCCTGGCCCACTCCACACCTCTGTGAGTATCTTCCCAAGGAATGGGATCAGCTTGCTCAACAAACTTCTCAATTAGTGCCTTCTTTCCGAGCAGGAGTATCAACAGAAACACTGTCTTCTGAACTTGAGGAAGACTCATTATCTTCTAACAGTACTAGAGTGTGTGAAGCAACAGGAGATTCTAGAACAATCTCATCTAAATTCTGAGCATCAGAGTTTATCTCCAGAATTGGTGTTGTTGGTGTAGATGGTATCTTAGCATTTAAGGTTAGAGAGTTGACTTGAGATGGCTGAGCTACTGTAGGAGCTTCCAAATAAAGAACAGAAGGAATATTCAGATTGTGAATATCTATTTCAGAATTTGTGCCTTGTTCTTCAGCTTCATCTGTAGCTTTAATAGGAGAGACATGAGGTGTTAGCACAGTATCTTGAGCTTGAGTAGGGGATGGCAGAGCTTCAATTACAACAGGTTCTGATGAGATCAGAGATTCCTGATCCCCTTCCTCAGCTTCGGTAGTATTTTCAGATGGAGGCTTAGCCATATGCCTTTTAGCGCTCATTTTCTTCAATCTCCTTGAAAATGAAGGAGTTGCTTTATCATCAGAACTAACAGTTCTTTTCCTCTTCAAAGTATCAGAACTTTGAGCTTCAGCATTTATCTGATGGGTTGACCCTTCAGCTTCTGTTTCTTTCTGAAAAACCAGAGTTTCAGCTTCAACTGTCACAAGTTCTGATGCATGAACCTGTGCTTCCTCCTCACTATCAGTTTCATCCCTGAGAATCATTTTCCTTCTCTTTTGTGGAGGCTGAGGAACAGACTTTGTCCTCTTAGGTTTGGAAGATGAAGGTCAGATGTTATGTGCTGATGGTTGTTGTTGTTTTTGGGATTGAGCTGATGGTTGAAAGTATATCCTGATGGTAGGTTGTGGTTATGGTTGAGAAGTTTGAGGTGTTTGTGTAGTGGTGGTAGGTGTTGATGGAGGCTGGGATGGTTGAACAACATGATATAGAGCAGTGTATGTGGCTGAATCAGAATTTACCAAAAATTGTTTGACTGATATGGGAATTTGGAGGGGTCTCAAAATAGTTTTCTTATTATCAATAGATAATAAGTCATTAAAAGCTCTCTTAGCTAGCTTAAATGGTTCAATTAACTCACTAGCTAACAAAAACTTTAAATAAGCTGACAGAATCTAGCAAAGTAAACAGTATTTCTATCCTCTGTCATCATATCCCCAATAAATCTTAAAATAGCACTTGCATAATCAAAATGAGTTTGATTAATGAGAGCATACCCGATTTGTTGACTGAGAATTGGGATTGCATCAAAATTCGAACATTTGTTGGTAAAGGCCTTTGTGATGCAGTCAAAGAATAAACTCCATTCCCTCCTTATGTGAGGTCTCTTCAATTGACCCAGCTTTGCCAATGTCTTTTCATAGCCCAAACTAGCCATCATCTGCTGAAGGACTGGCTCCTCAACTGTTGAACTGTAGACACAGTTTGTTAGATATATTTGATAATGTCATGGCTAATATGTTTTATGTTTAGCTTTCAGATCTTACTGAACATGATAAATCAGTACTTAACTGTTGATCAGTACTTATACTGGAAGTCAGGACTTAAGGATATCAGTACGTATGTTATCAGAAGATAATCATCAGAAGATAGATATCAGAACTTAAGTGCTGAAGGACAATCAGATAAGGACAGTAGCTGATTAAAGGAAAGAAGATCAAGATAAACATAAGAAGAGATATGCATGAAGAAGGAATTCCGTGAAGAATGGAATACTTGGAAGAAAAGATATCTGATTGATATGTTTTAGGAAGCAGAATTATATTCCATATCAATTAGCAATTATCTTGTAACTGTGTAGTATATAAACACAAACATAGGGTTTACACTATAAGTGTTATCATTATTAGAAAAGATTATTCAATATAACCCTAGCAGCTCTCGTGATATTTGTTCATCACTGAGAGGTAACAGTTCCATACTGTAACAGAGTTTATTGTTTCAATAAAGTTTGTTTTCTGTTACTTAAGTTCTTAAAGTTCGATTTGAGTGTACTATACACTGTATTCACCCCCTCTACAGTGTGTGTGACCTAACAATTGGTATCAGAGCTACTCTGTTAACACACATACAGTTAAAGATCCAAACACAATCATGTCGGACACAGAAACTCCAACTAAGCCTACCACAACTGAGGAACCACCAAAGACACAAATTCAGAGTCGGTATGAGACCATCAGAGTCCCCATACTGAGACCATCTGAATATCCCATATGGAAGGTAAGGATGACCATGTTCCTGGAAGCAACAGATCCAGAATACCTTGATAGAATCAAGGAAGGCCCTCACAAACCAACCAAGCTCGCTGTTGCATTTGTAGGTGAAGCAGCAAAGACCGTACCAAAGGAGAAGAGTGATTATACTGCTGAAGACATAGCATCAATTGCTAAGGATGCTAAGGTACGACACTTACTGCATAGTGCCATTGATAATATAATGTCAAACAGGGTAATCAACTGCAAGAATGCTAAGGAGATATGGGATGCTCTGGAAATAAGGTGTCAGGGAACTGACACAATTAAGAAGAACAGGAAGACAATACTCACTCAAGAGTATGAACACTTTGACTCAAAGGCTAATGAGCCATTGAATGATTTATATGATAGATTTGTCAAAATTTTGAATGATTTGTCATTGGTTGATAAAGAGTATGATCTTGAAGATTCAAACCTTAAGTTCCTGTTAGCTCTTCCTGAATGCTGGGATTTGAAGGCAACGACAATAAGAAACAACTACAATCTTGATGAAACAACTCTTGACGAAATCTATGGAATGCTCAAGACTCATGAGCTGGAGATGGAACAAAGAAGCAAGAGGAAAGGAGGAAAGTCAAGGACAGTTGCTCTTAAGGCTGAAGAAGAATTCCCCAAAGCAGCTTCCTCAAAGAAAGACAAGGGTAAAGCTCTTTTCATAAAGTCTGATACTGAGTCATCAAGTTCTGAGAGTAATGATGACTCAGATTCTGAAAGCTTGCCTGAGACTGATGCTGATGAGGAGATGATGAAGCTGTGTGCTCTTATGGTGAAAGGAATCACAAAGATTGCATACAGGAAGTTCAGGAAGGGAAAGAAGTTTTCCAGGAAAGGCATAAGTTCTGATAAGAAGAATTTCAGAAGATCTGAAGACAGAGGAGGAAAGTCTGACAGAGGAGATTACACCAATGTTAAATGCTATAACTGTGGTGAGAAAGGCCACATATCTCCTGACTGCAAGAAGGTAAAGGGTGACAAAGGCAAAGCTCTTGTCACAAAGCAGAAAAGCTGGACAGACACCTCAGACTCTGAAAGTGAGGAAAACTATGCATTGATGGCAAATGCTGATAAAGAAAGTGCTGAGAGCAGTTCTGAAGCTGCTGAAACAAAGGTACCTCAGACTACTTATGCTTTTCATACTGATGATATTAATGAGTTGAGAAGATATCTTAAAACCATGTTTGTTAGCTATAGAGATCAAACTTTAACATGTGAAAGATTAACTTTTGAAAATCTTGCATTTAAGAAAAGGAATGATTTCTTAGAAAAAGAGTTAGTCATGTTCCATCAAACTCAGAAGGATAGAGATGATGCCTTTTATGTTAGGAATGAAGTGCTAAAATTAAATGAATCTCTAAAAACTGAGTTAGAAAAGGAAAAAGAGATTATCAGGACTTGGACTAACTCTGGCAAAACAACTCAAAATTTGCTAAGTAGTGGAAACTGGAAAGAGGGCTTAGGTTATGGAGAAGATAAGAATGATAAAGGAACTGAAGAAATTAAGCCTGTTGTTAAGCAAAAGCCAAAGTTTAAACCTGTTAAGTTTGTAACTGTAAAGTCTGAAAATGAGAAATCAGAAGTTAAAGAGGAATTAACTTCTGACAAACTAAAACAGGAAAAGACAGCTAAAGTGAACATAGGCTTAATGACAAAGAAGCAGCTTAAACATAAGCTGAAAGATGTTAAGAATGCAAACAAGGTAAAATCACCTAGGAAAAATAGGAATGGAAAGGAAGGTGTGAATAAAAGCAATGATTATAAACCTGTTCATGATGCTCCTAGGAAAACATGTCATAACTGTGGAAGTTCTAACCATCTGGCTTCTTTTTGCAGGAAGAATAAGAATATTAACTCCTTACCTTCAAAATCAGGAGTTAAGAGTCAGTCTGTTAGATACAAACCACAAAATCCTTGTTTTCATTGTGGTAGTTTATGGCATTCCATTTATACTTATAAGGAATATCATAGTTTGTACTATGATTATTATCAAATAAAACCTTCTTTGAGGAAAGTTTCCATTGTTCCTTCTAGTGTAAATTCTGATTCAAAGTCTGATAGTGTAAGTTCTGATAAGAAAAATGTTAACATAAACTCTGATGCTAAATCCGCTGTAAATGTTAACAAACTTAATAAGGCCAAAGGATCCAAGCAAGTCTGGGTCCTTAAAACTAATAATTAGTGGTCTTTGTGATTGCAGGGCAACAGGAAAAATATTCTAGTTCTGGACAGTGGATGTTCAGGACATATGACTGGAAATAAGGCCCTGCTATCAGACTTTGTGGAGAAAGCTGGCCCAAGTGTTTCTTATGGAGATGGCAACTTTGAAAAAACATTGGGATATGGCAATATCAATCTTGGAAATGTCATAATTAAACAAGTAGCTCTGGTCTCAGGACTTAAACACAACCTACTGAGTATAAGTCAAATCTGTGACAGAGGTTATCATGTTGATTTTTTTGAAGAACACTGTGAAATTGTGAGTAAATCTAAAGGCAAAGTTGTTCTGAAAGGATATAGGCGTGGTAACATTTATGAAGCTAAGCTTTCAACAAGTACTGATGGTTCTGCAATCTGTCTGATGAGTAGAGCATCAATTGAAGAAAGCTGGAATTGGCATAAGAAACTCTCTCATTTAAATTTCAACAATATAAATGAACTGGTCAAGAAAGATCTTGTGAGAGGATTGCCAAACACAGTATTTGCTCCTGATGGTCTTTGTGATTCATGTCAGAAAGCCAAACAAAGAAAATCTTCATTCAAGAGCAAGACTGAATCATCAATTCTTGAGCCTTATCATCTAATACATGTTGATCTATTTGGTCCAGTAAATGTCATGTCTATTGCAAAGAAGAAGTATGCGTTGGTCATAGTGGATGAGTTCACCAGATACACATGGGTGTATTTCTTGCACACAAAAAGTGAAACTGCATCTATCTTGATTGATCATGTCAAACAGTTGGATAAAATGGTCAAAGATTCTGTGAAAATTTTAAGGAGTGATAATGGCACTGAGTTCAAGAATTTGATAATGAAAGAGTTCTGCAAAAGCCATGGAATAAAGCAGGAATTTTCTGCTCCTGGAACTCCACAGCAAAATGGAGTTGTTGAAAGGAAGAACAGAACTCTCATTGAAACTGCACGTACAATGCTTGAAGAAGCAAAGCTTCCAACCTATTTCTGGGCTGAAGCTGTGCAGACTGCTTGTTTTACTCAAAATGCAACACTCATTAACAAGCATGGAAAAATACCATATGAGATGGTGAAGAAAAAGAAGCCAAATCTGAAATATTTTCATGTATTTGGATGCAAGTGTTTTGTTCTCAAGACTCATCCTGAACAGCTATCAAAGTTTGATCTAAAAGCTGATGAAGGAATCTTTGTTGGATATCCACTTTCCACAAAAGCCTTCAGAGTCTATAATTTGAGAACAAAAGTGGTCATGGAATCTATCAATGTCTCTTTTGATGACAAGAAGATCACTGGTCTTGAAGATTTCATTGACCATGATCAGCTGAGATTTGAAAATGAAGACTCAAATTCTGATACTGAAAATCTTGACAGTCTAAGTCCTGATACTGTAAACTCTGATGGATTAAACTCTGATGTTATTGAAACTGTGGTGACTACGTCAAAGAAAGATGCACCTATGCAGGGGGAGCATACTCAAGATCCTACCACATCTCAAGAAACATCAGAACATGCATCTGGCTCTTCAAGTTCTGATAGTGCTGAAAATCTAAATACTGAAGAATCCAACTTAGAGAGCATAGTTTCAGGGGGAGCATCAGAAAATGAAAATGAAGATAACATGGATCATGGGGGAGCATCCAGTTCTAGAGAAAACCTTCCATCTGCAAGGAAGTAGACAAAATCACATACACCTGATTTGATAATTGGAAATCCTGATGCAGGTGTCAGAACTAGAACAGGTACTTCAAATAAATGTCTTTACAATTCTTTTCTCTCTCAGACTGAGCCAAAGAAAGTGGAAGAAGCTCTTCAAGATGCTGATTGGGTGCAAGCAATGCAGGAAGAGTTGAATGAATTTGAAAGAAACAAAGTCTGGACCCTAGTGCCAAGACCAAAGAATAGATTTGTTGGTACAAACTGGGTATTCAGAAACAAAACTGACAGTGATGGCATAATTATAAGGAATAAGGCAAGGCTGGTTGCAAAAGGATATTCTCAACAGGAGGGAATTGATTATGATGAAACATTTGCAGCAGTTGCTAGGTTAGAATCCATAAGGATATTTTTGGCTTATGCTGCTCACAAAAAGTTTACTGTCTTTCAAATGGATTTGAAAAGTGCTTTTCTCAATGGAGAATTGGAGGAAGAGGTATATGTTGAACAACCTCCAGGTTTTGTAGATACCAAACATCCAGATTATGTCTGCAGGCTTGATAAAGCACTTTATGGACATAAGCAAGCTCCTAGAGCATGGTATGAGACTTTAGCTCAGTTTCTTCTGGAAAGTGGATTCAACAGAGGGACAATAGACAAAACACTGTTCTACCTCAACCATGGAAAGGACTTACTTCTGGTCCAGATTTATGTTGATGATATCATTTTTGGATCTACAAATGACAAACTTTGCAAGAAGTTTGCCAAACTAATGCAGTCAAGATATCAGATGAGTATGATGGGGGAACTTAGCTATTTTCTGGGCCTTCAAGTCAAGCAAAATGAGGAAGGCACTTTTATTTGTCAAACCAAGTACACCAGAAACTTGCTGAAGAAATTTGGAATGCAAGATTGTTCAAGTGCATCCACTCCAATGGCCACCGCTACAAAACTGGATAAGGATACCGGTAAATCAGTAGATATTACTGACTACAGAGGTATGATTGGCTCTCTACTCTATCTAACTGCTAGTAGACCTGATATCATGTATACTACCTGTCTTTGTGCAAGATTTCAAGCAGATCCAAGAGAACCTCACTTAACAACTGTAAAAAGAATCTTTAAGTATCTTAAAGGAACAGCTGCTCTGGGATTATGGTATCCTAGAGAATCAGATTTTAAACTAATAGGTTACTCAGATGCAGATTTTGCAGGATGCAAAATTGACAGGAAAAGCACAAGTGAAAGCTGCCAATTTCTTGGAGGCAGATTGTGTTGGATTTTTAACGCAGCGGGGTCATGGCAAAACACTTTTACACATACAAAATCCAAATAAAGCATATAAATCGTGAATAAAAATTCGAGGGATCGAATTTAACCTTTAAAATAATTCGGAGACAACGATCAGAGATCCTTAGCAGTTGCTCCTCAAGTGTGAAGCACTCCACCGGTATCCACCAAGAAAATGATGTTAAGGAGGAGGAAGGAGGTGGAGAGAATTGGGTTTTCCAAACTTTTTGGGTTTTCGGGTTCTAATGGGGTTAGAATAAAATTAGGGTCTATAATAGTGTATTTATAGGCAAAATTTTCAGCTGAAATTTTCCTATAAATATTATTATTATTTTCCCATTTATTATTCTCATTAATAATTAAAACACCTTTTAATTATTAATCCTTTTTCTAAACACTTTAGAAATAATTCTCTCTCTTGATTTAATTTCCAAAAATTAAATCCTTAATTAATAATATTAAGAACTTTTCTTAATTAATTTATAATCAATTAAATCTTATTTAATCAATTATTAAATTTGCCAATTAATTATTTATTTCATAAATAAATAATTATCAGCCATTATTAATTAATTCCTCCACCATTAAATCATTCTCTTTTTATGGTGTGACCCTGTAGGTTCAATATTAACTGGTAGTAGAAATAAATAATAATAAAACTATTTTATCATTATTTATATAAATTCTCTAATTTATTAAATATGATTAATTAATTAATCACATTTATTCTACATCGTGAGGGATACTTCTCAGCATATCGCGACTATCCGGATAATATGAATTCACTGCTTAGAATACCAAGAACCTATTCAGTGAATAGTTACCGTACAATAAACTCCTTCTACCCTACAATGTCCCGATTAAATACAAGGCATGGATCTCGTGTCAAGCCTATCTAATTCAATCACTTTGCTTACCATTTACTATGCGTAGTTCTATGCAAATTAGAAACTCCTTTCTAATTTCATTTACTCTGGCCAGAGATTCCTGAACTAGCATAAGTGGATCAGCCTTGAACATTCGCTTCCTTCACTGGAAGGGGTAGATCCTTTATTGATCATACACTATCTTCGTGTACAAATTCCTATACCCAGAAGAGCCCTAATAATTGTCCCCAGAGACTAAGAACTAAACCAAAGCATAGTTCAGTGTACACAAGATGACTATGATGACCTCAAGTCTAAGGATACTTGTACAACTATCACTATGTGAACAACTGCTGATACGTGAGTGAACTCCATTAGTTGTTCAGCTGTGCGAGTCATGTTCAGTGAACTTATTCCATAATAAGCACCTACATACTAGCTATAGTGTCACCACATAAATGTCTATGAGAACAAACATCCTTCATAATGAAGCAAGCATAGTATGTACCGATCTTTGCGGATTATTAATTACCAGTCAGTAATCCTATGACCAGGAACTATTTAAGTTTAGAGTTATCATCTTTTTAGGTCTCACTATTATGATCTCATCATAATCCATAAAAAGCTTTACTCTAAACTATGGTATATCTTATTTAAACACTTAAATAGATAGAGCCCGTAATAAAAGCAAAACAAGTCTTTATTAATATCAATGAAATCAAAACAGATTACATAAAAGTTATTCCTAAATCCTAATACATGATTGGACTTAGGACATATTCCTTTCAATCTCCCACTTGTACTAAAGCCAATCACTCTGGTATCTAATACCCATCTTGTCTTTATGACGATCAAAGTGACTTTCATAAAGTAGCTTTGTGAGTGGGTCTGCTATGTTTTTATGTGTGTCATCTTCGTTTTTGATAAAATCAAACTCTTTGATTGTCTCATCAAAATGAATGTTCCATCTTTCGAGAAGCCTGCTTTAAACCACATATGGTTCGCAGCAGCTTACACACTAGGTTTTCATTTCTCTTGGAAAGAAAACCATCTGGCAATCTGCCAGATATCATAGTCGTAGTAAGCAGCAATCGCAAACAAAATCCGAACTGATTTTAACAGGGCTACAGGTAAAAGGTTTCATCAAAGTCAATCTATTGCCTTTGTTTGAATCCTTTTGCCACAAGCCTGGCCTTATAGGTCTCCACCTGGCCATCTGCTATAATCTATCTTTTGTATACCGTATACATAGATTCCATTCTGGATTTCATGGCACTATGCCATTTCTCTGAGTCAACACTACTCATAGCCTCATTATAGGTTACAGGGTCATCATCATCAATGATCGACAACTCATTGTCATTCTCAATGACAAGGCCATAATACCTCTCAGGTTGGCGAGACACTCTCCCTGATCTATGAATGGGCTGTTCCACAAAAGGTTGTTCAGTCAGAACAGGTGTTTCCACTTGATCCGTAGTAGTTTGTGCTTCTTGAACTTCATCAGGTTCAATTTTGCTCCCACTGTTTCCTTCAAGGATAAACTCCTTTTCCAAGAAGGTAGCATGTCTGGAGACAAACACCCGATGATCGGTGTAAAAGTAATACCCTATAGTCTCTTTAGGATATCCCACAAAACTACATTTTACGGATCGATATTCCAGCTTATCTGGGTCAACTTTTTTGACATAAGCTGGACATCCCCAAATCTTAACGTGTTTAAGACTCGGTTTCCTTTCTTTCCATATCTCATACGAAGTTTGAGGAACAGATTTGGAAAGCACCTTATTCAGTAAATATGCTGAGGTTTCCAATGCATAACCCCATAGGAATACTGGAAGATTTGCATAGCTCATCATGGACCGAACTATGTCTAACAAAGTTCGATTTCTCCTTTCAGATACCAATCTGGAGGAGTCCACTGGGAGACTATACCATTTACTTTGAGATAATCTAGAAACACTCCATTAAAGTATTCACCATCTCGATCTAATCGAAGAATTATAATACTATGTTTGGTTTGTTTCTCCACTTCATACTTATATTTTTTGAACCTTTCAAAGGACTCAGACTTGTGTTTCATCAAACACATATCCGAATCCAGATCTATCATCTATGAAAGTAATGAAGTATGAAAATCCACCCATGGCTTGCGTAGGCATTGGTCCACATACATTTGTGTGTACCATTCCTAGCAAATCTGCAGCCCTCTCTCCATATCCACTAAATGGAGACTGCAGTGCCACTATAAAGTGAGATTTTCATCATCCCTTTTCTTTTATTAGTTTGTTCAATCTGAAGTAAATTATGTCACATATATACAGACCATTATTTAAAGTACCACGTCCATAAAGAATATTATCTCTAAGAATAGAACATTCATTATTCTCAATAATAAATGAAAATCCAGCCAAGTCTAACATGGGAATAATATTCCTCACAATCGAGGGAACAAAATAACAATTATTTCAAACAATAGTCTTGCCCGTAGGCATATGTAAATGAAATGATTCTACATCTTCAGCAGCAACTCTTGCTCCATTTCCATCAGTAGAATCACCTCCTCTTCCTCAAGAGTCCTACTTCTCCTTGGTCCTTGCAATAAATTGCAGATATGAGAACCACAGGCGGTATCTAATACCCAAGTAGAAATGACATATTCACTTCTATCATGAACATACCTGAATCAGAAGCGGTAGTCTCACTACCCTTCTTCTTCAATTCTGCAAGGTAAACCTTGCAGTTCCTCTTCCAGTGCCCCACCTTGTTACAGTGAAAGCAAACAACTTTGCTCTCGGGGTCTTCAGCTTTTGATGGAACCGACGTTTTCTCACCTACTTTCTTCTTCTTGGAAGAGTTCCTCTTCCTTTTCTTAGGATTGGAACCTTTACAAATTAGAAGAACAAAACTCTTCTTAGGGGGAAAATTCGATTCCGCAGTCTTCAACATGTTGTGGAGTTCAGGCAGGCTGACATCCAACTTATTCATGTGAAAGTTCACAACAAACTGCGAGAACGAACTCGGAAGCGATTGCAAGACCAAGTCTTGGCTCAGCTCCCCATCCATGGCAAAACCAAGTTGTCCAAGACGTTCAATCAAATTGATCATCTTAAGTACATGGTCATTCACAGATGATCCCTCAGACATCCTACAACCGAACAACTCCTTCGATATCTCATATCGAGCTGTCCTGCCTGCCACATCATACAACTCTTGTAGATGCATGAGGATAGTGTGAGCATCCATATGCTCATGTTGCTTCTGTAGCTCAATGTTCATGGAAGCTAGCATGATGCATTGAGCAACATTTGCATCATCTATCCACTTACGATACACAACATGTTCATCATTATGTGCATCACTAGCACGTTCAGTAGGCTTAGGTGAGTCAATCACGTATTCCAGCTTCTCAATCCTGAGAACAATTCTCAAGTTTCGAAGCCAGTCAGCATAATTAGGACCAGTCAATTTATGAGCATCTAGTATGCTCCTGAGTGATAGTGCAGAGGACATAATGTATATTGTAAATCTGTAAATGATAAACACATAACAACACTTAGCAAATATTCAATTTCATTTTAAAACACTATATGAATCGGGTCTTTATTCATAAGTGGCTCCCACTAGTTTATCTAATTTATTCAACCCCCTACATGAAAAATTAAGCATTCATAATGCTAGTGGGAATAGGGATCCTACATTCCATTACACGACCCCGGCTGTAGCACGAACCGCCATGTAATGTTCAATAGGCAGACAACTCTTGTCAATTACATCTCATGTTATTCCCTAATCAAACTTTAGCCTCTTGAATAATTGAGTCTCGGCTGTAGCACGACAAACTCAATATTCTAAGTCAAGTCTAACCCAACATTCCGTACAGTTGAATCAGTCCCCAAAGGCCCACGGCTGTAGCACGTACCGACCTTTAGATTCTTATTCAATGTACACATCTCTATGTAATAGACAAGTATTCTTATTTTGAAATCAAAGCCCTCGGTTGTAGCACGAACCGACAATGATTCAAAAATAAGAACTACTTTTCTATCATGTTGGAAGGCTATGACCGACACAAGCCCGTTGTGTCATTGGCCAATTACTACTTGATATTATTTAATTTTAGAGGGATTATATTACGTTACAATCATAGTCATATTATAAAGAGATTCTTCCTTTTAAATTAAATATTTCAAATCAATAATCAATAATCAGATGATTCCCAGATCGGGTGGAGCATTGTCAAGAGGCGTCACTTAATAACCCTTTCTTACAGATAGAAATCTGTTGTTGACAGAATCATCCTTTCTCTCATATCGAAAATTCATATTCAATTACGTGTTTCACAAACACAAGAATCTCATGATTTTATTCATAATATTATTCTTAAGGTTATGAAACAATTTCACTATACTAGGTTGTCTAACAAACGCCTTATGTTCATTTAAGTTCACCTAAATCTATCATCGCATGATAAACTAAGCATATATCACATATATCAACATGAATAAACATCGAGGTAGGCATGTTATATCATCTAGCATATTGGTCTAAGCATTATACATCTCTATGTATCACATGAAGCATTTAAAATCAATTTAAACGATCAAAAACAGCTTTAAAACACTTCATTAAATATAAACAGTTCAAAACTTTTATATAAACTAAAATTGATCACACCATTAGATCCGTCTCGAAAAAACGAATCCAACGGTATATTGCACGCCCAAAACGGAGTTACGAAACTCCCAGAAAATCAAATTTAAAATCAACAGACGGGCTGTAACGCATTCCGGTGATGCGTTACAGCCTTTTAAGCCATTTAAAAGGTGTAACGCATTCCGTGAATGCGTCACAGGTGTGTAACGCATTCCAAGAATGCGTTACACCCCTATTTTTTTTTTTTTTTTTTTGCAGCAGCCGACAGCTTTTTTTTTCCCGGAAACCGCGCCTGACAGCCGTCTTTCTCTGTCTTCCGTGCTTTTCCACAGGTGATACAGAACAACAGATATATACTTTACATACAATTCATATATATATATATATAATTATTTATATATCTTTATTTAATTAAGAATTTAATTGAAACAACTTCAAAAATTCATAATAAAAAATCTATACATCATAAAATTATGAAAAAAATACCCAGACGATCTACAACACTTGTAGAACCCAGATCAACATTCAAAATTATTCTGAGAAACGATTTCTCATCAGATAAAATTAATCCATAATATAACTTGTAAAAATCATAATTAATTCATACAAACACATAAAATTCTGAAATTTTTACCACATATCTATATGCATACAACCTACGCTCTGATACCATTGTTGGATTTTTAACGCAGCGGGGTCATGGAAAAACACTTTTACACATACAAAATCCAAATAAAAGCATATAAATCGTGAATAAAAATTCGAGGGATCGAATCTAACCTTTAAAATAATTCGGAGACAACGATCAGAGATCCGTAGCAGTTGCTCCTCAAGTGTGAAGCACTCCACCGGTATCCACCAAGAAAACGATGTTAAGGAGGAGGAAGGAGGTGGAGAGAATTGAGTTTTCCAAACTTTTTGGGTTTTCGGGTTCTAATGGGGTTAGAATAAAATTAGGGTCTATAATAGTGTATTTATAGGCAAAATTTTCAGCTGAAATTTTCCTATAAATATTATTATTATTTTCCCATTTATTATTCTCATTAATAATTAAAACACCTTTTAATTATTAATCCTTTTTCTAAACACTTTAGAAATAATTCTCTCTCTTGATTTAATTTCCAAAAATTAAATCCTTAATTAATAATATTAAGAACTTTTCTTAATTAATTTATAATCAATTAAATCTCATTTAATCAATTATTAAATTTGCCAATTAATTATTTATTTCATAAATAAATAATTATCAGCCATTATTAATTAATTCCTCCACCATTAAATCATTCTCTTTTTATGGTGTGACCCTGTAGGTTCAATATTAACCGGTAGTAGAAATAAATAATAATAAAACTATTTTATCATTATTTATATAAATTCTGTAATTTATTAAATATGATTAATTAATTAATCACATTTATTCTACATCGTGAGAGATACTTCTCAGCATATCGCGACTATCCGGATAATATGAATTCACTGCTTAGAATACCAAGAACCTATTCAGTGAATAGTTACCGTACAATAAACTCCTTCTACCCTACAATGTCCCGATTAAATACAAGGCATGGATCTCGTGTCAAGCCTATCTAATTCAATCACTTTGCTTACCATTTACTATGCGTAGTTTTATGCAAATTAGAAACTCCTTTCTAATTTCATTTACTCTGGCCAGAGATTCCTGAACTAGCATAAGTGGATCAGCCTTGAACATTCGCTTCCTTCACTGGAAGGGGTAGATCCTTTATTGATCATACACTATCTTCGTGTACAAATTCCTATACCCAGAAGAGCCCTAATAATTGTCCCTAGAGACTAAGAACTAAACCAAAGCATAGTTCAGTGTACATAAGATGACTATGATGACCTCAAGTCTAAGGATACTTGTACAACTATCACTATGTGAACAACTGCTGACACGTGAGTGAACTCCATCAGTTGTTCAGCTGTGCGAGTCATGTTCAGTGAACTTATTCCATAATAAGCACCTACATACTAGCTATAGTGTCACCACATAAATGTCTATGAGAACAGACATCCTTCATAATGAAGCAAGCATAGTATGTACCGATCTTTGCGGATTATTAATTACCAGTCAGTAATCCTATGACCAGGAACTATTTAAGTTTAGAGTTATCATCTTTTTAGGTCTCACTATTATGATCTCATCATAATCCATAAAAAGCTTTACTCTAAACTATGGTATATCTTATTTAAACACTTAAATAGATAGAGCCCGTAATAAAAGCAAAACAAGTCTTTATTAATATCAATGAAATCAAAACAGATTACATAAAAGTTATTCCTAAATCCTAATACATGATTGGACTTAGGACATATTCCTTTCAGATTGGTTTCTTGGTACAGCAAGAAACAAAAGTCAATTTCCACATCAACTGCAGAAGCAGAGTATATTGCTGCAGGAAGCTGTTGTGCACAGATTCTTTGGATGAAGAATCAGTTACTGGATTATGGGTTAACATATTTCAAAATCCCTATTTACTGTGATAATCAAAGTGCTATTGCTATGACAGGTAATCCAGTTCAACACTCAATGACAAAGCACATCAGCATCAGGTACCACTTCATCAGGGAACATGTGGATGAAGGTACAGTGGAATTGCATTTTGTTCCCACAGATCAACAACTGGCAGATATCTTCACAAAACCACTGTGTGAAGCTACTTTTACAAGATTGGTAAATGAACTTGGAATGGTTTCAGGTTCTTTCTCTAAATCTGCTTAGACTTGTTCTGTGTTATCAGACTTTATGCTCAGTATTTACAGAATTAATCTCATTGTATATTCTGTGCTTAATTGATAAATGTCTTTAAGTACTGACTGTTGTCTGGTATATGTTTCTAAACTCTGATAAGTGATATGTCTGTTCTAGTACCTATTCAATCCTATGAGGATAACTGTGCTAGATACTGACCTAGTAGTCTTCAATAAACAAATGATTCCATGAAAGAAGTAATTATTTCAGTGGAAATCTTATGACACTAGCAAATTCTGATAATTGAGCTTAGTTAAGTTTACTTTGTATATCTTATTACTAAGTCACAAATTAGAATAATGCTACTCATCTGTTAAGTTCTGATACTAGTAAAACTGCTGAATGTACTAAGTGCTGATAAACCTCACTTATCAAAAGAAAAAGCAAAAAGATCAAAGAATAAAATCAGGTACTCCTTTGAGATCTAGAGTAAAAATGTGGAAGGGACGACCCAAGTGTATTGCTGGTATTAAGTAAATATTCATTAGAAAAGCAAAATATTTTCTTGGTGACTTTTCACACTCTATGATTACTGGAGAAATACTCTGATAATAGCATAAATTCTGATAAACAGTCGTGACTCACTTACACTGAGAAGCCACTGTAAAATAGAATTTCAAAAGATGCATAAAATTAGCACAAAACAGTTGAGGTGGACTCAAGCATGAACTCATTCATCAGTAGGTTTCAGGACAATGACAGCTCTTTAGCAAAATTTTAGTTATGCCTTGTTTCTAAGATGTACTGAAGTGAATCAGACTTTACTCTTTGTCTGTTATTTAGCTTAATGCACACACTAATCACTCCATCTGAATGATGAAAATTTCTGTTGTGGTCTATGTTATTTTAGATAAACAATCATTGTGTCATTTTTGCACAAATTCTGAGGACAAGTTCTAGTTACACATTCTGATGATTAAGTTCTGACGTCTATAACTCAGAACTTGTAGGAGGATTTACTAAGATGGGCATTCCTTTTTCGAGTTAAGAAATTATGTTCTGATGACTGTTAAGTTCTGGTATAGGTCTAAGTTCTGATTTTTCAGTCTAATCCTTTGCTTGGCTTATCTGTGAATATCATTTGATAACAGTCTCAGTTCGAACTAGAATATGTTGAAGTGGAAGATTAATAGTCACTATGATTAGGATTAATGGTATTCGTCCTTGAACAGTCCACTGTTTCTTGTTTCTTGTGCGTTTTAAAACATGATTCCTCTTTCCAATGACTGTTATTCTTTTTCAAAGTCTAGGGAGACGAGGTAGAATTAATTCTACCTGTCAGCATTCAATTTCTTTGCGTCTCCTGGAATTCTCTTGCCTATATAAGCAACCACTTCACATCAGTCTTTCCATCACATTCTTCTCACACACTTATCCTCCTTTTTCTTTCAAAAACACAATGGTCAGATACAACATGTTTTTGAACTACCAAACCTTCAATATGGAGCTAAGTTGTGCTGAGTGGCAGCAGGAATGGCATGTCACAGCCATTCCTGAGGAGATATGGGACTCTGTCCCATAGGAGGTACTGACACGCCTCCTGTTCTTCTATATGGACTACCATCGCCATCTGGAGCGATTGGAGGAGAAAAGGCTGGAAGCTCTCCGCCAACAAGAGCGAATCATCAGACTCGCCATTCTGTTTGTCGAGAGTAGGAAGAAGAAGATGACTTAATCTCGTCTTCTTCCTATTTTTCTTCATCATCAGCTTTGTCAGGCTTCTTAGCTAGGACTAAGGCTGTTGATGTTAGATTTAGAAGCTTAGGGAAAATCTTGTATAAGTACTGATGTAAATTTCCAATTCATGAATGTATTGTCTTGATATATTAATGAAATTTTTTTTTACTTCAAGATTTGATCTCTGAGTTATTTGTCTTGTGTTGATAAATCCTGATTGATATTCTGATGACCATTTAAATTTTTTTTATTTAAGTTCTGATTCTCTGTCAGCACTTATTCATCGAAATTATCTCGGTCATTTTTAACATGATTTATTTTCAGAATATTAATGTTGCAGTGAAAAATAATTCAATCAGTGCTAACGGGTTAAATTTTGAATTAAAATTGTTTCCCTTGATAAATGGAACAGTTTTTCCTTGAAACTCGGCAAATGGGTAAGTAATGATTACTGTTTTCTCGAGCCCAGTAACTATCCGTTATTACTGCATGTCTGACAGGTGTCCAACGGTAATATTTTTTTTGTATAAGTACAACAGAGAGAAGATTTCTTTAATCTTTTTAATTTCTTCATCTTTTATCTCTCTTCTTACTTTTACTCTCCTTCACTTTACTTTTTCCGTTGTTTTCATACAGACATTATATCAAACACCTAACAGGCATACTTAATTCTCAATTTTTTCACATGGCACCATAGGATTTAATCATTGATGGAGCTAAGTTTGTCCCTAACAACTATGCTGCAGTTCTTGATCACACTGAAGCTCCATCTGAATTGCACTTTGTGCAAGATCTTCTTGCACATAGTGAGGTTGGGTACGCCCTAACTCAGCCTGAATTATTTTCAAGTCAACAAGTTCTGAGGTTCTGGAGGACTGGAGTTTTTGATGATGGTGGTAAATGAGGAACTCCCAGTATTATCTTCCAAGTGGGTGATTCATCCTATGTAGTCACTCCTCGTACAGTACGAAGAGCATTACATCTTCCAGAAGATTGTACTTTCTCTATACCAGAGGAATCAGAACTTCGGGAGTTAATGACTGATTAGGGATATGAAAAGAGTCTGATGAAACTAGGACAATTGAAACGGGCTCATATCAGAAGAGAATGGAGTTTCTTCTTCGATTGCATCACCAAGGCTTTTGGCAACAAGTGTTCAAACTTTGATGCTATCCCAATAATGAGTCAGCATATCGGGTTTGCACTTATCAATCAAACTCACTTTGATTTTGCAACTGCTTTAATTGGTTTTATTGGGGATAGGATGACAGAGGATAGAACTGTTGTTTACTTTGCTCGATTCTGTCAACTTATTTATACGTATTGTACTGATGAACCCCAATTAGTCAGCACTCAAACCCCACCTTTTAAGGTTGCAAAAAGGTACTTTAACGACCTGATACATGCTGACACAAAGAAATCAATGGTGAGACCATTACAGATTCCTCAGTCTGTGAAACAGATTCTGGTAAATGCTGATCCTGCTACTTACCAATCTGTTTACTCCAATGTTCAACCAACTCACCATAACCAAAATTCATCATTTTCAGTCCCTACCACTCAGGGTATATCTCAGCCTACCCTCAGAACTTATCTCAAATCCTATCTCTCCACTTCACAGACTGCTCAACCTTCTTCTTCAGCACCTACTGTGAAGCCTACATCCTCTAAGCCAAAGAGAACAAAGACTGTTCCTCAAACACCTCAAAAGAGGAGGAGGATTACTTTGAGAGATGAATCAGATTCTGAGGAACAGATTTCTTCTTCAGAACCTGTGGTGGATGAAGCTGAGAAAGCAACTTCTCAGAAGGATTCTGATATTGGGGGTTCTAAGCTTCTCAAAAGGCTTAGACGAATGACTGTTCCTGAAACTCCCAAAGAATCCAAATCAACAAGGAAGTACAAGAAACAGAGGGCACAAAGGCCAGTTTCAGATGATGAAGAGGAAGCAGCTAAGGAAGGGGATCAGGAATCTCTGATCTCACAAGACAAGGAATTTGCTCCAGTCACTTCTTCTCCATTAACTCCATCTCAGGAAGCTGTATCTGACAAGGCTAACTCACCATCTGTGTCTCTTGTTGATCCAGGCACAAGTGCTGATATTGAGGTTCAACACTTGGTTGTGTCTGAAATACTTTTCTTAGAAGCTCCAACAACAAATAATCCTTTCACAACACCTGTTACTGATGTTGTTCAAACTCCAGAGTTATCAACAACACCTTCTTTACATCAAGATGCTGATGATCAGACTTTAGGTGAGCATCAGGATTTGGCTGTTGATCAGAACTTAGTATCAAATCAGTAATTAGAGGATGCTGAAGCCTCCATTACTACTCACACTGTTGTCTTATCAGAAGATACTGATTCTTTAAGTTCTGATGCTGCAAATGCTGGAGATACCGGTGAAGCTGCTCCAACTGTAGATGCTGATGAAGCAGGTCCTTCAGGACATACTCCTCAACCGACTCTTCCTAAGTCTGAACTGGTAAAGGAGTTTGTTATCAGGGATGCACCAGTACCTTGGAGTGAAACTCCTGCAGGTCAGAAGTGGACTAAGGAATGGAACTCAGTTTCATGTGTTCCAAATGCATTACATTTTGCTGAGCACTTGACTAAAGCTGATGAAATGTTAAATTCTGATGATTTTAAAACCCAGCTTAGAGTCACTGCATTGAGTACTAAACATCTACAAGGTCTTCATTCAACTACTCATGCAGAGCTACACAAGATTCAGGAGAACTTTATCAAACAAGAACAAGTTTGGAAAATTGATAAGAAAAAAGTTCTTTCAACCTACCATTGACAGGATTGCTTATATTGAGAAAACTCAAGAGAAACAACAAGCTCAGATTGATGACATTCTGACAAATCAAGCTTCTCAGCAATTGCAACTTACTGAAATCCAATCCTTAGTGGAATTACTTATCTCTCTTTTACTACCTACTAATGCCAAAAAGGGGGAGAAGGTAATTAAGTCCAAATGCAAAACCAACAAGACACTACAAGGAAAGGATGATGGAAAAGATGACCAGGAAACTATGGAATGGGTAGTGGTCATAGTCAAGGTAGAAGATTCACATCAAGACAAGCTAGTCACAGGACAAGTTCTGATACTGGGAAAAGAATAAGTTCTGCTGCTGGTAAAAGGATAAGTTCTGATGAACTTCTAGATCTTGATGAAGAAATGTCAAGACAGTTATTTCTTCAAGAAAATCCAGGAATGGACTTGGAAAGTTTAAAGGAAGAAGAAGCCAGACTTAAATTAGAGAAAGTCAGATCTAAATCTGAAGCTTCTGGTAAAAAGTCACTTCCAAAAATTAAAGGCATTGTGATCAAAGAAAGGACACATACTGAAGCAACATTGGCTAGATCACAACCACAGATAGATCCAAGATCCAAGGGTAAAGAAAAGGTTGGTGAACCTATCAAGGTTTATGTACCTCCTGAGGAAGAAGAAATTGCTGATGAAAAAGATGATCTTGCTCTGACTTCAAGAAAAGTTCTTAAAACAACCTCTGACATGGCTCAAGTTGTTCAGAGTCAAGAAATTGTAAGTTCTGATATTCAGAAGAAGCAAGTAACCTCTGACAGAGCTCAAGTGAACTTGATATCAGAAAATAGATCAAAGACACTCCTACCAGGATTCACTAAAGCAAAACAGACTCAATCTTTGAAGACTACTGCAAGTGTTTTTGAAGCAAGAGTAGTTACTGGAAAGGAAGCTAGAGATAAAACTGGATTGGGAAGTGCTGATGAAAGAAGAGTACACAACACTATCAATGATCCAACTTCCTTGAGTGAACCAGGTATTGGAGCAACTCCTTACCATACCTACTTGAAAGAATACATCATGTTGTATTTCATGACAGATGGTAGGGTTTATCATATAAGACAAAATGCCATTCTATTGAAGTATTTTGAAGAATTGGAGCATGTACTTTTCTTACTTCAAGTGGATGATAGAATAACAGGGACTGCTGCAAACTACTTAAAAGAACAGATTCAGAGACAAAATTCTGTTAAGTCTGACATCATATATGTTCCAAAGTACAGAGATCACAATGGTGATATTGTTGATATGAAGCCTAATACTACACATATCAGAACGTATCTTGGTATTAAGGGACTTGAATTCAATCTAGAGTCTGATAAAGCTTATGTCATAAGACTAGATCAGGAGTTGAGAAAAGCAAAGATCAATGATCTCAGTGCTGCAATCTTTCAAACTGGTGAAGATACTGCAGAGCTTAAAGATGTTAAAAGGAGAATGATTGATGAACTAAGATATGCTGAGAAATGTTTGTTGAAAAACTATCTAAGAACAACTCCTGACATCAGAGAGATCAGAAAATGAAGAAGCCAAGTCGAAGATCTACAACTGCTTAAATTCTGATATTTATACAGACTGAAGTTGTTATCAGAAGTTGAAATTGGTAAAAACTTTAAGGACTGTAAGTTGTAGTTATCTAGTCTAATTCTCATGCATTTGTACTTAATGTTTTTGACATCATCAAATATCTGTTAAACTTGTATATTATGTTAATTTACAAGTTGGGGGAGATTGTTAGATATATTTGATAATGTCATGGCTAATATGTTTTATGTTTAGCTTTCAGATCTTACTGAACAGGATAAATCAGTACTTAACTGTTGATCAGTACTTATACTGGAAGTCAGGACTTAAGGATATCAGTACGTATGTTATCAGAAGATAATCATCAGAAGATAGATATCAGAACTTAAGTGCTGAAGGACAATCAGATAAGGACAGTAGCTGATTAAAGGAAAGAAGATCAAGATAAACATAAGAAGAGATATGCATGAAGAAGGAATTTCGTGAAGAATGGAATACTTGGAAGAAAAGATATCTGATTGATATATTTTAGGAAGCAGAATTATATTCCATATCAATTAGCGATTATCTTGTAACTGTGTAGTATATAAACACAGACATAGGGTTTACACTATAAGTGTTATCATTATTAGAAAAGATTATTCAATATAACCCTAGCAGCTCTCGTGATATTTGTTCATCACTGAGAGGTAACAGTTCCATACTGTAACAGAGTTTATTGTTTCAATAAAGTTTGTTTTCTGTTAATTAAGTTCTTAAAGTTCGATTTGAGTGTACTATACACTGTATTCACCCCGTCTACAGTGTGTGTGTGACCTAACACAGTTTTCTGGAAAATGTAAAGCCTGTCGAACTGTAGCTAGAGTCACTACATGCTCATCCTCCCCTGTTGAAAAGATAATACTTGGGGACCCATGAGCACCACCATCATTATACATGCCACTTCTCCAAAACTCCAGCACTTGAGTTCCATAGATGGCTTCTGGTGGGGTCAAAGCATACCCAATCTCAGAGTTAGCAAGGAAATCCTTAATGAAGTGAAGATCTGATGGGGCTTCACTCTTGCTAAGAATAGCCAAGTAATTGTTGGGGACAAACTTAGCTCCATTGAAAATAACATCTTTTGGCGCCATTTATGTTAAAAATCAAGGGAGAAAAAAGAGTGTTTGCAAGGTGTTTGATAAAATGCCTCTATGAAAAAGGGCTTCAGTGAATATTAGTGGGTGAGAGAAAATAAGAGAGATAAGAGAATGAGAGAAGTAGGTAAAAGATTATAAAATCTTTTAAATTTCTTATTTATACAGCCCACGTGAAGTATGGCAGACAGTTTACACCTGTTAATATGTGAACAGTCAATAGTTAAAGCAGGAGTTAGTGGGCACGGGAAATAAGCAATAATTACTGTGCACATGCAGTTTTTCAGGACAAACACGTTTACCACTAACCCAATTGATTATGACTGTCTTTATCTCACCTAATTATATTCTGATTAAATATGACCGTTTCAGTATTTACCACAAATAAGTCAAGTAAAGAATGATGCCACATAAGCATCAGAGTTTCCATCAAGATTTAATATCAGAACTTGACTATTATCAGGTTTTAACAGTCATCAGAACATGGCTTCTGTACTCAAAAAGTGAATGTTTGTACCTATGATTCTTCATACAAATACTGACTTGTTTCTTTAGAGTTTAATCATTAGAACTTCCATCAGAACTTGTCCTCAGAATTTATGCAAATAACACTTAACTGTTTATCTGAAATAACTTGATCACCACAGTAATTTTCATTATTCATATGGAGTGAGAGTGTGTGCAATAACAGAATATCAGATAAAGATTAAAGTCTGATAAACTTCAGTACATCTTAGAAATAAGGCATAACTAAGAAAAGTGCTTAAAATCTGTCATTAATAATGAAGTCTACTATAGGATAAATTTGTGCAAAAGTCCACCTCAACTGTTTGTGCTCATTTTATGCATCTTTTAGAATTCTTTTTCACAGTGGCTTCTCGGTGTAAGTGAGTCACAACTGCTATCAGAATTTATGCAATTATCAGAGTATTTCTCCAGTAATCAGAGAATGTGAAAAGTCACCAAGAAAAATTATTTGCTTTTCTAATGCATATAACTTAATACCAGCAATGCACTTGGGTCTTCCCTTCCACATATTTACTCTAGATCTCAAAGGAGTACCTGATTTTAATTTTCTTTTCTTCAGATAAGTAAGGCTTATCAGCATTTAGGTTATCCTTAAGATTTACTGACATCAGAATTTGACAGATAAGAAGCAAGAATCTAGTTTGTGACTTAGTAATAAGATACATAAAGTAAATTTGACTAAGCTCAAAATCAGAATTTGCTTGTATTAATGACTTTCCACATAAACAACTAATTCAAACATGGGATTTCTAGTATGTTAAAGACTACAAGGTCAGCATCTAGCACAGTAATCCTCATTGGATTGAATAGTCACAGAACATTCAAAACAGTATCAGAGTATATAGATCCACATCAGATAACAATCATCATTTAATGCATTTTAATTTAAGCACAGATTACATGAAGATAAGACAATCTGTAAACACTGATCATAAAGTATGATGCATGAGAACAAAAACTAAGCAGATTTAGAGAAAGAACCTGAAACCATTCCAAGTTCATTTTACCAGTCTTGTAAAAGTAGCTTCACACAATGGTTTTGTGAAGATATCTGCTAGTTATTGATCTGTTGGAACAAAATGCAATTCCACTGTACCTTACATCACATGTTCTCTTATGAAATGGTACCTAATGGTGATGTGCTTTGTCATTGAGTGTTGAACTGGATTACCTGTCATAGCAATAACACTTTGATTATCACAGTAAATAGGTATTTTAGAAAATTCTAACCCATAATCTAGTAACTAATTCTTCATCCAAAGAATCTGTGCACAACAGCTTCCTGTAGCAATATATTCTGCTTCTGCAGTTGATGTGGAAATTGATTTCTGTTTCTTTCTAAACCAAGAAACTAATCTGTCTCAAAAAAATTGGCAGCTTCCACTAGTGATTTTCCTATCTATTTTGCATCCTGCAAAATCTGCATCTGAGTAACCTATTAGCTTAAAATCTGATTCTCTAGGACACCACAATCCTAGATCAGCTGTATCCTTGAGGTACTTAAAAATTCTTTTCACAGCTATTAGATGTGGTTCTCTTGGATCAGCCTGAAATCTTGCACAAAGACAGATATCATACATGATATCAGGTCTACTTGTAGTTAAATAGAGTAAAGAGCCAATCATACCTCTGTAGTTAGTAATATCTACTGATAAACCAGTGTCTTTATCTAACTTGGTTGCAGTGGCCATGGGAGTGGATGCAGTTGAACAGTCTTGCATTCTAAATTTCTTCAGTAAATTTCTGGTGTACTTGGATTGACAGATAAAAGTACCTTCTTCATTTTGCTTGACTTGAAGTCCCAGAAAATAACTAAGTTCTCCCATCATACTCATTTGATATTTTGACTGCATTAGCTTTGCAATTTTTCACAGAGTTTGGCATTTGTAGAACCAAATATGATATCATTAACATATATTTGTACCAAAAGTAAGTCATTTCCATGGTTAAGGTAGAACAAAGTTTTATCAATTGTGCCTCTGTGAAATCCACTTTCTAGAAGGAATTGAGCTAAAGTCTCATACCATTCTCTTGGAGCTTGCATAAGGCCATAAAGTGCTTTGTCAAGCCTGTAGACATGATTTGGAAATTTTGAATCTACAAAGCCTGAAGGTTGTTCAACATAAATCTCTTCTTCCAATTCTCCATTGAGAAAAGTACTTTTCACATCCATTTGAAAGACTTTAAACTTTTTGTGAGTAGCATAAGCCAAAAAGATTCTTATGGCTTCCAATCTAGCAACTGGTGCAAATGTTTCATTATAATTAATACCCTCCTGTTGAGAGTAGCCTTTAGCAACCAGCCTTGCTTTGTTCCTTGTAATTATGCCATCACTGTCAGTTTTATTTCCGAACACCCATTTTGTGCCAACAATGGATCTGTTCTTTGGTCTTGGCACTAGGGTCCAGACTTTATTTCTTTAAAATTCATTTAACTCTTCCTGCATTGCTTGTACCCAATCAACATCTTGAAGAGCTTCTTCCACTTTCTTTGGTTCAGTATGAGATAAAAAAGAATGATAGAGACACTCATTTGTTGTTGCAGTTCTAGTTCTGACACCTGCTTCAGGATCTCCAATTATCAAGTCAGGTGTATATGATTTGGTCCACTTCCTTGCAGATGGAAGTTGATTTCTAGAACTGGATCCTCCCCCATGATCCATGCTATCTCCATCAGCATTTTCTGATGCTCCCCCTGTAGTTATGCTTTCTGAGACGTCAGAATTTGAGTTAGATCCTTCAGGATATGAAGAATCAGAGTTTCCAGAATTATCAGAATTTGGCTCATCAGAACTTGATGAATCAGAACTTGAAGAGGCAGTGACAGGTTCTGATGCTTTTTGAGAGTCTTGAGTTGTGGTAGGATCTTCAGCTTGATCCCCCTGGATAGGTGCATTTTCATTTAGAGTTGTTACCACAGTTTCAATGACATCAGAACTTAACCCGTCAGAACTTACATGATCAGAGTTTAAGTTATCAGAATTTATAGTATCAGAGTTTAAATATTCATTTTCAAATCTCAGCTGATCATGATCATTGAAATCTTCAAGTCCAGTAATCTTCTTATCATCAAAATATACATTGATAGATTCCATGACAACCCTTGTTCTTAAATTGTAGACTCTGAAGGCTTTTGTGGAAAGTGAATATCCAACAAAAATTCTTTCATCAGCTTTTAGATCAAATTTTGACAGCTGTTTAGGATGAGTCTTAAGAAAAAAACACTTACAACCAAATACATGAAAGTATTTCAGATTTGGCTTCTTTTTCTTCACCATCTCATATGGTATTTTTCCATGCTTGTTTATGAGTGTAGCATTCTGTGTAAAATAAGCAGTCTGCACAGCTTCAACCCAAAAGTAGGTTGGTAGCTTTGCTTCATCAAGCATTATTCGTGCAGCTTCAATGAGAGTCCTGTTCTTTCTTTCTACAACTCCATTTTACTGTGGAGTTCCAGGTGCAGAAAATTCCTATTTGATTCCATGCTCTTTGCAGAACTCTTCCATGATTGAATTCTTAAACTCAGTGCCATTATCACTTCTTATAATTTTAACAGAATCTTTGACCAACTTTTCTAGCTGTCTGACATGATGAGTTAGAGTAGATACAGTTTCATTCTTCTTGTGCAAGAAATACACCCAAGTGTATCTTGTGAACTCATCCACTATAACCATAGCATATTTCTTCTTTGCGATAGACATGACATTGACTGGACCAAATAGATCAACATGCAGTAGGTGATAAGGCTCAAGAATTGAAAATTCAGTTTTTCTCTTGAAAGAAGATTTTCTTTGTTTTTCCTCTTGACATGAATCACAAAGGCCATCAGGAGTAAATATTGATTTTGGAAGTCCTCTCACAAGATCTTTCTTTACAAGCTCATTTATGTTGTTGAAATTTAAATGAGAGAGTCTTTTGTGCCAATTCCAGCTTTCTTCAATTGATGCTCTACTCAACAGATAGATTGCAGAACCATTAGAACTTGTTGAAAGTCTGGCTTCATAAATGTTACCATGCCTATAACCTTTCAAGACCACTTTGTCTGTAAAATTGCTTACAACTTCACAGTGTTCTTCAAAGAAATCCACATGATAACCTCTGTCACAGATTTGACTCACACTTAGCAGATTGTGTTTAAGTCCTGAGACAAGAGCTACTGATTCAATGATGACATTTCCAAGATTGATATTGCCATATCCCAGAGTTTTTCCCATGTTTCCATCTCCATAAGAAACTCCTGGGCCAGCTTTCTCCACAAAGTCTGATAGCAGGGCTTTATTTCCAGTCATATATCCTGAACATCCACTGTCCAACACTAGGATATTTTTCCTGTTGCCCTGCAATCACAAAGACCACTAATAATTAGTTTTAAGGACCCGAACTTGCTTAGATCCTTTGGCCTTTTTAAGTTTGTTAGCATTTGCAGCGGATTTAATTTCAGAGTTTATGCTAACATGTTGTTTATCAGAACTTATATCAGACTTTGCATCAGACTTTACACTAGAAAGAATAATACTAACTTTCTTAAAGAAGGTTTTATTTGAGAATAATCATAGTACAAACTATGATATTCCTTATAAGTATAAATGGAATGCCATAAACTACCACAATGAAAACAAGGATTTTGCGGTTTAAACCTAATAGACTGACTCTTAACTCCTGATCTAGGAGGAAAAGAGTTTATATCTTTATTTTTCCTGCAAAAAGAAGCAAGATGGTTAGAGTTTCCACAGTTATAACATTTCTTTCTAGGAGCATTATGAACAGGCATATAATTATTGCTTTTTTTCACACCTTCCTTTCCATTCCTATTTTTCCTAGCTTTCTTTACCTTGTTGACATTCCTAATCTCTTTCAGCTTATGCTTAAGCTGCTTCTTTGTCATTAAGCCTATGTTGACTTCAGCTGGTTTATCCTGTTTTAATTTGTCAGAAGTTGACTTATCTTTGACTTCTGCCACAGACTCTTTCATCTTTTCATGATCAGACTTTATATTTTTTGCTACAAACTTAACAGGATTTACCTTTGGCTTAGCAGTCTATTTAACAACAATTGGCTCAATTTGTTCAGTTCCTTTTTCACTTATATCATCTCCATAACCTAAGCCCTCTTTCCAGTTTCCACTGCTTAATAAATTCTGAGTTGTTCTTCCAGAGTTAGTCCAAGTTCTGATAATCTCTCTTTCATTTTCTAAGTCAGCTTTTAGAGATTCATTCAATTTTAACACTTCATCTCTAACATATAAAGCATCATCTTTTTCTTTCTTAGTTTGATGAAGTAAAACTAACTCTTTTTCTAAATAATCATTTCTCTTTTATAAGCTAGATTTCAGATGTTAATCTTTCACATGTTAAAGTCTGATCTCTATAACTAATGAACATGGTTTTAAGATACAATCTCAACTCAGTAATATCATCAGTATGAAAGGCATAAGTTGTTTGAGGTACCTTTAATTCAGCAGTTCCAGGACTGCTGTCAGCATTTGCCATCAGGGCATAGTTCACCTCATGTTTAGAATCTGAAGTGTCTGTCCAGCTTTTCTTGGTGACAAGTGTGTTGCCTTTGTCACTTTTTCCTTTCTTACAGTTAGGAGATATGTGGCCCCTTTCACCACAGTTGTAGCATTTGGCATTTGAGTTGTCTCCTCTATCAGACTTTCCTTTACCTTCAGAATTTCTGAACCCTTTCTTATCAGAACTTCCGCTTTTCCTGGAAAACCTCTTGCCTTTTTTGAATTTCCTGTAGGCTATCTTTGTGATACCCTTCACCATAAGAGCACACAATTTCATCATCTCTTCATCAGCATCTATTTCAGGTAAACTTTTAGTTTCTGAATCATCATCATCAGAATATGATGACTCTGAATCAGACATTATGATGAGAGCCTTTCCTTTGCCCCTCTTTGAGGCGGTCATTTTAGGAGATTCCTCCTTAGCCTTAAGATCAACCGTCCTTGACTTTCTTCCATGCCTCTTGCTCCTTTGATCCATCTCAAGTTCATAAGTCTTGAGCATACCATAAATTTCATCAAGAGTAGTTTCAGTAAGGTCATAGTTGTCTCTTATGGTAGTAGACTTCAAATCCCAATTTTCAGGAAGAGCTAAAAGGAATTTTAGATTTGAATCTTCAAGATCATATTCCTTGTCCACCAGTGACAGATCATTCAAAAATTTGACAAACCTGTCATATAAGTCAGTTAAAGACTCATCAGCTTTTGAGTCAAAGTGCTCATACTCTTGAGTGAGTATAGTCCTCCTGTTCTTGTTGATTGCATCAGTTCCCTGGCATCTTGTCTCCAAAGCATCCCATATCTCCTTTGAAGTCTTGCAATGAATTACCCTGTTTGACATGAATTTATCAATGGCACTATGCCGCAAATGCCTTACCCTTGCATCCTTGGCAATATATGAGATGTCTTCAGCTGTGTACTCACCTTTTTCCTTTGGTATGGTCTTTGCTGGTTGATCAGCAACTACAACAGAGAGCATGGTAGGCTTATGTGGTCCTTCATTAATTCTGTCAAGGTATTCTGGATCTATAGCTTCCAGAAACATAGCCATCTTCACTTTCCATATGGGATACTCAGAAGGTCTCAGTATGGGAACCCTAATAGTCTCATATCAACTGTGGGTTTGAGTCTTTTGAGTTTCTTCAGTTTTTGTGGGCTTGGTTGGAGTTTATGCTTCTTCAAACATGATTTTTTGGATCTTTACTGTATGTGTGTTAACAGATAAGCTCTGATACCAATTGTTATGTCACATAACACTGTAGATGGGGGTTGAATACCGTGTTTATACAATCAAATCAATTTAACACAAGTATATAACAAAGATCAAGTATATTGAATAAACTCTGTTACAATAAGAACTGTTGTTCTCTCTCAATGATGAACAAATATCACTAAGAGATGCTAGGTTACAATGTATAATCTTCTCGATAATGATAACACATATAGTGTAAACCCTAAGTTTGTGTTTATATAGTACACAGTTACAAGATAACTTGTAATTGATATGGAATATAATTCTATCTCCTAAAATATATCAATCAGATATCTTCTACAAGTCTTCCAGTCTTCAAACTCTTTTCATGCATATCTTCTTTTATTTTAGTCTCGATCTTCTACTGTAAATCAGGTTCCTTCCTTATATGAAAGTCTTCCCGCACTTAAGTTCTGATATGACCTTAAGTTCTGATATCAAGTTCTGACTTCCAGTAAGTCCTGATATGTCCTATTTGTTAAGATCTGAAAACTAAACATGAATCATATTAGACATGACATCTCAAATATATCTAACATTGATTAAAGCAACTTTTGAATCATATGGTGTACTAGCGATTCTACAATTTGAATAACCATACTTCTCAAGTATAGATTTCTCTATATAATGAGACTGTGACGAAGTTATTCCATCAGTTAAATGAGTCAACTTGATCCCAAGAATCACACTAGCCTCACCCATATCCTTCATCTCAAAGTGCCTCTTCAAGAAACTCTTTGTCTCTTTAATAATCTCAATATTGGTTCCAAATAACAAGATATCATCTAAATACAAGCACACGATCACACAATCATTACCTTTAACCTTATAATAGACACACTTATCACTTTCATTAACTAAAAACTCGAAGTCTAAAACAGTTTCGTCAAACTTTTTATGCTAGTCTATAGGTGCTTGTTTAAGGCCATAGATGGACTTGACTAGTCTACATACTTTCCTCTCATTACCAGAAGCAACAAATTCCTCAGGCTGATCGATATAAATCTCTTCTTCAAGGTCACCATGAAGAAAACCTGTCTTTACATCCATTTGATGGATGATAAGACCATGTACAGAAGCCAATGCAATAAGCATTCTGATTGTTGTCATTCGGGCAACTGGAGAATATGTATCAAAATAATCAATGCCTTCCCTTTGCCTAAAGCCCTTAGAAACTAGCCTAGCCTTGTACTTATCTATTAAGCCATCAGGGTTTAGCTTTATTTTTAAGATCCATTTACATCCAATAGTAGAACACCAAGGAGGGAGATCAACTAACTCCCATGTTTCGTTTGAAACAATTGAGTCAATTTCACTCTTTACAGCACCTTTCCAATGTCTTGACTCTGAAGAATCCATGGTTTGATGGAAAGTTAAAGGCTCATCTTCGATATTGTAAGTGATAAAGTGTAATAACCCCAAAATTGTGAACTTTTTTGTAACCCTTATGAATAGTGTTTTTGCTGATATTTCTGAATAAGAAAACTTTTCATGCCACACTATGTAGGGGTTCTTTTATTATTATTCTGAGATCTTATTAGCACTCTATATGATATATAAGTGTATGTAAAGATCGTCAGAATCCAAATTCAAACACTTTGATTTTTTCCCAAAAATCCACCAGATACCGAAAGAATTGAGTATAAGGTAACATGATAAAAATGATTTAAATTCAAGGATTTTAAGAGAGGATCATAAAAGGAATATAATGTATTGAGAAAGGTTAAGGGAACCCAAGTAATAAGATCCCGGGTATGATCCCTCAAACGATAAACGAGAATGAAAGTTAAGCGAACCGTATAACAGATCATCAGTCATTAGGCAAGCAATTAAGAGTTAATCAAGGAGGTTAAAGATGATGATGCCATCAAACCAACAAGAAGAGGACAAGTGTGGGAGAGTGACATCACATGATGACCTAAGCATGACATAAGGGAATGAGGTGTGGTTGATTAATAACCACACAATTTTTCATGGTTAAAAAGGTAATTAATCAAAACAAAACAAATCCACCAAGTCAACCAACAATTCATTTTCACCAAAAACATAAAGCTATTTCACCTTCTTCATCAAAAGCTCTCGGCTTCTTTTCTTTTTCAAAGAAAGAAAATTCAAAATCCTAGTTCCAAGCTTTGTTAATTAGCAAGGTAATTATCTAAGACTCCGTATGCATAGATATAGCTATCCTATAAGTTTGAGCTTCTAATTCATTCACAATCTCTTCCTAAAAATCATGGAAGAAGATGGTGAATAGTGTTTTTCAAGAACTAAAATTTCTATTCTTGAGTTTTTGTTTAGATTAAGCTTGGATAAGGACTTTTAAGGGTGATTCCAAGCTAATTACTTGATTCTCCACTCTCCAAGGAAGGTATAACCCCTCCAAACCCTAACTTTACCTAAGTATTAGGTTTATTTTTGTTGTTATAGTTCATGAGAGGCTTGATTGTTGTGTATGTAGAGGTTAGTTGGCTTTGTGATGTTTTGGAGTTGTAATTCTTGGAGTATTGATTAATGAACTTAAGTATAGTTTAAATTCATGTTTGAGAATAGTATAAATTGATAATTTTGAGTTTTTGGGGCTGTTATGGTGAAGTATGGATGGAGTTTGGTTGGGATGTTGATTGTGATTTGATTGTGGGTTGGTTTGGAGTAGAATAAAATTGGTAATCGCGTAAACATAGCCGTCGTAATGTCCGATTTACTTTAGACTATTTTTGCTCTTAACATTAGGACCCGAGAACTCCCTGTTAGACTTTGACCATTGCCATGATTAGATAGTTCATGTTACGAGATTCGTTTTGATATGTGGTTCATTTGAATCCGATGTACGGTTTAGGAGAAACGACCGTTTTAAGTAACGGTGTTTCGCGAACGAACCATTACCCATCGCCTTACTTTGAAACATAGGTTAAAGACCTTAAAGGACTAATTGGAGTATGAATCATTTATCTAATAAAGTGTATTAGGCAGTTGGTAAGGCACTCGCGAAAGAATCGCCTTAAAACCCTTAATGGTTAATTTATTAAAAATGGTGGAGCCGAGGGTACTCGAGCGATTTAAGGGAATCGTTGAGCGCAAAGCGAGTGTTAGAGTCTAATTGGTTAAAGTATAGATTCATAAGCGACTTTGGTTTAATTCCAACTTATATGTTGTTTATAGGTTACCAGACTCGTCCCAAGCCATTTGTCACCCCCAGTTGCTCAGGCAAGTTTTCTACCCGTTATACTGTTGTTGTGATGTATACATATGTATATGCATTATCTTGTGATAGATGCATGATGGTTAATTAGCAAATTCTTGCGATATATTGGAGCATGTGATACGGTTTATATGCATGTCTGTTTCGTAATCTTGATATATATCTGTTGATTCAAATGCTTATTAGTTGCATAATACCTATGCTAGAGATAAGCAGTAGTTGCGTATACCCTGAATGTAGGGGACCCAAAGGTGAACCTATTCTAAAACCGGGAGTCGATGTTCCCGAGTATATTATATATATATATATTTATATATATTGATATAGTTTTCAAAACTATTAATCGAATAAGGTTTATTCGATAACTTTATTTTATTTAATGAATATTACTTGAATATTCATTCGAGGACTTATGACTCAGTTTATATTATTTAATGAATATTACTTGAATATTCATTCGAGGACTTATGACGCAGTTTATATTATTTAATGCATATTACTTGAATATTCATTCGAGGACTTATGACGCAGTTTATATTATTTAATGAATATTACTTGAATATTCATTCGAGGACTTATGACTCAGTTTATATTATTTAATGAATATTACTTGAATATTCATTCGAGGACTTATGACGCCATTTATATTATTTAATGAATATTACTTGAATATTCATTCGAGGACTTATGACTCAGTTTATATTATTTAATGAATATTATTTGAATATTCATTTGAGGACCTATGACTCCGATTATTTACTAAATAATATTCTTTATTTTATTAAAGAATAATGTTTCGATAATCAAACATATTTTCGATTATTCAAATAAAGATCGTACTTTCGCATAAGTATATCTTTGGTTATTTATTATTCATTTCAAGTATGAATTTTAAAACTTTTTCTTCAATTATTTTTATAAGGATTATCCTTATGGGAATATTACTTAAATGATAATATTCAGATATTTTCTAATATATCGGGACTGATTTACTTTATTAAATCAGCATTACTCCAAACACTCTTTAAAGTATTTTCGAGTCTTCAAATTGATTTTTAAAAGTTAGAGCGGATCCCAAAACTCATTTTTATATTTAAGATCTTCCTTTTAAAAGGGATTTAAATACTCGCTCAAAACCGGAGGGATCCGGCTCTGTGGTGTATTTTATATTCGCAACAAGGTTGATGTTTTGGTAAATGAATTGATTACTTACCCAACGTTCGGGAAGTAAGTCCATCTATCGAGTCGGCATAAGCAACATGGGCTCAGTGGGCGTCCATGAAAGTGTAAGTGGCTCAGTGGGAGTCCATCAAATGTGTAAGTGGCTGAGTGGCAGTCCAGCATAAGGTCCTATTGCGACCAGGGTGATGACCAGTGGGGAATTCATCCATCTACTAGTAGAAAAGGTTACTTATTGGTATCTTTGCATGATCAACAAGATATCGGGTTTATGCCACAATTCTTTTCCTTTCCAAAAATTCATTGGATGTTACGAACTCTGTTCATACTTTACATGACAGAGGTTTTCAGGAAATGTATAAAGAGATATATATGTGGATATATATATCGGGACTTAATGAAGTATCTCATAACTTCATTTCATTCAATAATATTTCAAAGATTTAATCTATTCAAATCTTGTCTGGTAGTCTCATCTATGTGATGAACTGTTGAAAGCTCATTATACTTTGAACAGTGGTAGTTCAAGTAGCTTTATAAATGATATAAGTATAGTGAAGTATTTGGTAACTTCATCCCTTGTTTTTGCTTATATCCAGTAAGTAATTATCTTACACTTGATAAAGGATTTTAGTAAGTTATCAATTTAGATACTTGCATTATCGTTTACACTATATATTATCTTGCGAGCTGTAATGCTCACTCTTGCTTTATTTCTTCATCACACAACAACAGTTAGGAAAGATGGCCAGACTCAAGCAGACCCAGCGCAAGAGCGTAGGAAGCGCCCCGCGCCTTCCCGTTGAGATCATAGCTGCTATAGCTGCAGAGGTAGATCTATCGGTAGATCAGACCTTCTACTTTTGGGAATCAATTATGTATAATTATAACTTGTGGCAGATTATGGCAATTAATTGTAAACTTATCAAGTAATCATTTTGGATTGTAATAACTTTTAAATTATGGATTCAAAGACTTGTACTTATTTCAATTTCATCTCTGAGACTATAACGGGTTGTGGTGTGTATTAGTGTGGGGTCACAACATGAGGTTATTTATTATTAATTCAGTTAAGTGATATTATGGAAAGAAAGACCGTGACGACCCGGATCCCCGACCCCGGATCTGGGGGTGTTACAGAAATGGTATCAGAGCTAAGCGTTATAAACCTCAGAGATGATGCGACGATATAATAATAAACTCACAAAGATAATAAGAACTCTTGCCAAGTTCATGGTCGGACTACGTAAAGTAGCGCTGACAGTTAAAACCCTTAAGGGAACTCTTATAAGTATCATGATAGTAACTTAGCTCGTTTAATGTGTAGGCACATGAGATAGAGGACCCTGAGATGTTCGAGCCTGAGCATGATGAGGCACTGCTAGATGCCGAGGATCAGGAGGAGCCTGAGATGGAGGAGGATGATGAGGACCCCTCAGAGGAGTCAGAGACAGAGGTTGTTGGTATTTCAGATGAGGAGGACCCGGATGAGGTCCCCGTAGCTGAGGAGCATGTCGGAGCTATAGTGGAGTATACTGGTACCCCTTTACCCTCACTCCCGGTGGCCAGAGCTCCTACCCCTCCACCACTATCTTGGATCCCCTATGATGACAGCTCAGAGACCCATACTCCCGAGCCTAGGCAGACCGAGGAGGCACCCCCAGCGGCTCCGGATTCACCACCTCTCGACCCTGCCCATAGGCAGTCTTTGTTAGCCCACGGCTATGTTCAGGATGTACTGAGGACCCGAGTGGCTGTTGCTGAGGCCCGGCTGGATAGGTCAGGAGGGAGTTGGATGCAGAGAGGGCGGGTAGGCGTGCCCGAGTTTATGAGACTAGGGCTACTATACCCCGATCCTTGAGGAGGGAGCTGATGGGGATAGAGCTCACGTCCCGAGCGAGACTCAGATCGCTCCAGGGGGACAGGCATGGTAGGATCTCCAGGCGGCAGGCCGACTATATCTTCCGTCGTGCGATGGAAATGGTATGGGAGCTGACCCTCTCTGGTGTGTGATTCAGGACTGACGATGGGATAGTCTAGTTGTCTAGTTAGTCGAGGCCTTAGTAAGAGCCAATTTTCCGGGATAGTTGACTTGTATATAGCATCTCTTTTTCTGATTAGACAGATAGACTCTTGTGTATCACTTTTGGGGAAAATGGCTGTAGCACTGTTGTACTTTTGACTAGATCAAACTATGTATTTTTCGCATTATGTATATATTTGTTTCCTTTCAGTTCAGTTCCTTAGTGACGAGATCACTATTTTTATCATTATTATTACTGCACTTCTTATTAGAACTGTCATAAAATAATAGAATTGCGAGATACATTCTCCCCATTATAGATCTGTGCAAGGCACAATTTTGTGTATGATTGTGACCTAACGTTGAATTTCCCAAAAAATTTATCAGTATCATGCCGCCAAGAAAGATTGGAACTAGGGCGAACCCTGAATCTGAGGACCAGGGAAGCCATAACCTGGACGATAGGAACCAAGAACACAGTGAAGAGGAAGATGAGGATTATGTTGAACAGGATGACTCCCTGTATGAAGAGGAGGAGGAAACATATGATGTCGAGGGATTTGAGATAGAGGCTGAAGAAGGAGAAACTGAGGTTGAGCAACCAGTACCAAACCCAGGCATGGATCCCATGGGACAGTTCATGCAACTACTAAGGCAGAACTTGGAACGACAACCCAACCAACCCCCTCAAGGAAATAACAATCATGTGGCAAACTCCTTCAGGGCTTTCAAGTCCCTTAAGCCCCCTGAGTTCCACGGATCAGCCGACCCAGTTGAGGCAAGGGCATGGTTAAAGGAAATGGAGAAATCCTTTGAGATTCTGAGTACCGATGAGGCACAGAAGACAGTATTTGCTACCTACCTTCTGAAAGGAGAGGCCAACTACTGGTGGGAGGCCAAGAAAAAACATGGAGACAGATGCTATCATAACCTGGGAGAGGTTCAGTCAGTTGTTTTTGGGAAAGTATTTCCCGAGGTTTATGGAGAACCAGATGGAGCTCAAGTTCTTGGAGCTAAAGCAGAATAACTTATCCGTAGCAGAGTACGAAGCAAAATTTACTGAGTTATCAAGGTTCGTGCCGGAGTTTGTGAGCACCGAGGAAAAGAAAGCTAGGAGGTTTCAGCAGGGACTGAAACCGTGGATTCAGAATAGGGTGGCAATCCTTGAGCTTACTGATTATGCCACTCTGGTGCAAAAGGCAACAATTGTAGAAGCCGGAAGTGAACAGATGCAGAAGGAAAGAGAGAAGAAGGGAATAAAGAGGAAAAGTATGAGCATGGGTGGAGGTTCCGCAGGAAGGAGTTTCCCAACTAGATTTAATCGAGGAGCAGTGTCCCTACTGGGAAGGAACACTGGGTTTAAGCGGCCAATGAGCGTGAATGTGAGCCAGAGCGGCCAGAAGTCAAGAATGTCCTATTCCAACCAGTCTCGACCCCCATTGCCAGCCTGTAACACTTGTGGAAGGATGCATACTGGGGAGTGTAAAGGAAAGCCAGTAACCTGCTTTAAGTGCGGTCGAGAGGGTCACTATTCAACTAAGTGCCCTTCATCAACCCCTTCTGTCATTCCAACCACCACTTGTCATCAGTGTGGACGCCCGGGTCATTGGAAGAGGGAATGCCCAATGAACAAACCAGCAGCTTCAGGAGCCAGCAGGGCTGCCTCCAATAAGCCACCTACTGCGAGGACTTTCAACATGACAGTCCAGGATGCTATGAAAGACTCAGATGTGATAGCAGGTACCCTTTCTCTAAATTCAGTCAGTGCAAACGTTTTATTTGATTCGGGAGCAACTAAATCTTTTATATCAAAGGACTTTGCGCGTAAATTAAGATTTAAGGCTGAACCCTTAATAGAACCCTTACAAGTAGAAATAGCCAATCATGAAGTTATTCCTGTTAACCAGATTCACCCCGCCTGTGAGTTAGGCATAGGGGAACAATCTTTTAGTGTTGATCTGATTCCTTTTAAATTAGGGGAGTTTGATATAATTTTGGGAATGAACTGGCTATCTAGCAATGATGCTCAGATAGACTGTAAGGGGAAGAAAGTTAAGTTGAATATCCCAGGAAAGAAAGAAGTTATATTTAGAGGAAAGAGGCAGACGCAAAATTTTTTGACTATGGCCCAGGCCAAAAGGATGCTACGAAAAGGAAATGAGGCTTACCTAGCCTATGTGGTGGACACGCAGAAGGAGGTGCCCAACATACAAGATATTCCGGTAGTCAACGAATTTGAAGATGTATTCCCACAAGACCTTCCGGGATTATCACCCGATCGAGTGATTGAATTTGCTATTGAGTTGGCCCCAGGGACGGCGCCAGTTTCAAAAGCACCTTACCGGTTAGCCCCATTAGAAATGAAGGAATTAGCTACCCAATTGCAGGAACTCTTGGATAAGGGTATGATAAGACCCAGTGTGTCTCCGTGGGGAGCACCAGTGTTATTTGTTAAGAAGAAAGATGGGAGCATGAGGCTGTGCATCGACTATCGAGAGTTGAACAAGCTAACCATAAAGAACAGGTACCCGTTACCTAGAATAGACGATTTGTTCGACCAGCTAAAGGATGCTGTTTATTTTTCCAAGATTGACATGAGAACTGGATATCACCAACTAAAGATTAAACCCGAAGATATTCCCAAGACAGCGTTCCGTACCAGGTATGGGCACTATGAGTTCTTGGTAATGTCCTTTGGATTAACCAATGCCCCAGCGGCTTTTATGGATTTAATGAACAGAGTATTTAAGAAGTACTTGGACAAGTGTGTGATAGTTTTATCGATGATATTTTAATCTACTCAAGGACTGAGGCAGAACATGCAGAGCATTTGAGGATAGCTCTAGGAATACTCAGAGAGGAACAGTTATATGCCAAATTCTCGAAGTGTGAATTCTGGCGGAATGAAGTACAGTTTTTAGGACATGTGATCAATAAAGAAGGAGTATTGGTCGACCCCTTCAAGATAGAGGCGGTCTCAAATTGGGAAAGGCCAACCACACCCATAGAGGTAAGGAGTTTCATAGGATTGGCCGGCTACTATCGTAGATTTGTACAGGACTTTGCAAAGATCGCAGCCCCTTTGACACGACTTACTCGTAAGACAGAGAAGTTTGAATGGACGGAGAAATGCGAGAACAGTTTTCAGGAATTAAAGAAAAGGTTGGTAACGACCCCGGTGTTGGCATTTCCAGACGGAAAAGGAGATTTTGTGATATATAGTGACGCGTCGCACAAAGGATTAGGGTGTGTGCTTATGCAGCATGATAAAGTGATTGCGTATGCGTCGAGACAACTGAAGGAATACGAGATTAGATATCCTACTCATGACCTTGAGCTCGCGGCAATAGTTTTTACCTTAAAGATTTGGAGGCACTACTTGTATGGAGAGAAGTGCGAGATTTTCACAGACCATAAGAGCCTCAAGTACATATTTACGCAGAAAGAGCTCAACATGTGCCAGAGGAGATGGTTAGAGCTAATCAAGGACTATGATTGTGAGATTCTCTATCATCCGGGGAAAGCCAATGTGGTGGCTGATGCCCTTAGTAGAAAGGAAATACTCAGAATGATAACGACTTCGAAAGAATTGATAAAGGATTTCGAGAAAATGGAAATAGAAGTAAAGGTAACCGGAACCGGAACTGAAAAGCTGTTTGAGACCTCGATGCAGCCAGAGTTATTGGAAAAGATTAGATTGTTCCAAGAGAAAGTAATGAATGCAGGCAGAGAATCAATGACTGGAGAAGAGATCCATACTGAGAGGGATAATAAAGGGATAATGAGGTACTCCTACCGGATTTGGGTTCCGAACGTTCAAGAGCTTAAAGACGAGATTTTGGATGAAAGCCATAGTTCAAGATATTCCATTCACCCGGGAAGCACCAAGATGTATAGGGATTTGAAGGAGTATTACTGGTGGCCCAACATGAAGAGGGATGTAGAAGAATGGGTAAGCAATTATTTGACTTGCCAAAGAGTAAAGGCAGAGCACCAGAGACCCAGTGGACTTTTACGACCCCTGGAGATTCCCGAATGGAAATGGGAACAGATAGCCATGGATTTTGTTGTCGGTTTACCAAGGATGAAAGCCAACCATGATGCCATATGGGTGATTATAGACCGACTGACAAAGTCAGCTCATTTCATTCCTATCAATGAGAGATACACAGTCGATAGACTGGTGGACATTTACCTTAAGGAAATAGTGACGCGACATGGAATCCCAGCGTCCATTGTCTCAGACCGAGACCCCAGGTTCAACTCCAGATTTTGGAGGAGCTTTCAAGAATGTGCGGAGACCAAGTTAAATATGAGTACCGCTTATCATCCCCAGACGGATGGGCAGAGTGAAAGGACCATCCAGACACTAGAGGAAGTTGGGATGATCACTTACCGTTGATCGAGTTTTCTTATAACAATAGCTTTCATGCTAGCATCGGAATGCCGCTTTATGAGGCCCTGTACGGAAGAAGGTGTCGATCTCCCTTATACTGGGATGAAGTAGGAGAGCGGAGATGCTCGGACCCGAAGTGGTCCAAAGGACCAAAGACATAGTGGATCTCATCAGAGGACGGCTGGTAGCAGCCCAAGACAGACAGAAGAAATATGCAGACCTAGCCCGAAAGGACAAGGAGTATGGAGTAGGGGACTTAGTACTACTAAAAGTATCCCCTTGGAAAGGGTTAATGAGGTTCGGAAAGAAAGGAAAACTAAGCCCAAGATACATTGGACCTTTTGAGATACTAAGACGGATTGGGAAGTTGGCTTACGAGCTAGCCTTACCCCCGAACCTACAACAAGTTCATAATGTGTTCCATGTGTCAATGCTAAGGAAGTATCATCGGGATGCCAGACACATAGTGGAGTACGAGCATGTGGATATGCAACCAGATCTGACTTACGTGGAGAAACCAGTAAAGATTATGGATAAGAAGGAGCATGTGCTTCGGAACAAAGTAATCAAGCTAGTCAGAGTGCTATGGCAGAATCATAATGTGGAAGAATTAACTTGGGAACTAGAGAGCGCAATGCTAGAAAAGTACCCCCATTTGTTTTCTATTTGATTCCGGGACGGAATCCTTTTAAGGAGGGGAGACTGTAATAACCCCAAAATTTTGAACTTTTTTGTAACCCTTATAAATAGTGTTTTTGCTGATATTTCTGAATAAGAAAACTTTTCATGCCACACTATATAGGGGTTCTTTTATTGTTATTCTAAGATCTTATTAGCACTCTATATGATATATAAGTGTATGTAAAGATCGTCAGAATCCAAATTCAAACACTTTGATTTTTTCCCAAATATCCACCAGATACCGAAAGAATTGAGTATAAGGTAACATGATAAAAAGGATTTAAATTCAAGGATTTTAAGAGAGGATCATAAAAGGAATATAATGTATTGAGAAAGGTTAAGGGAACCCAAGTAATATGATCCCGGGTATGATCCCTCAAACGATAAACGAGAACGAAAGTTAAGCGAACCGAATAACAGATCAGCGGTTATTAGGAAAGCAATTAAGAGTTAATCAAGGAGGTTAGGGATGATGATGTCATCAAACCAACAAGAAGAGGACAAGTGTGGGAGAGTGACATCACATGATGACCTAAGCATGACATAAGGGAAGGAGGTGTGGTTGATTAATAACCACACAATTTTTCATGGTTAAAAAGGTAATTAATCAAAACAAAACAAATCCACCAAGTCAACCAACAATTCATTTTCACCAAAAACACAAAGCTATTTCACCTTCTTCATCAAAAGCTCTCGGCTTCTTTTCTTTTTCAAAGAAAGAAAATTCAAAATCCTAGTTCCAAGCTTTGTTAATTAGCAAGGTAATTATCTAAGACTCCTTATGCATAGATATAGCTATCCTATAAGTTTGAGCTTCTAATTCATTCACAATCTCTTCCTAAAAATCATGGAAGAAGATGGTGAATAGTGTTTTTCAAGAACTAAAATTTTTGTTCTTGAGTTTTTGTTTAGATTAAGCTTGGATAAGGACTTTTAAGGGTGATTCCAAGCTAATTACTTGATTCTCCACTCTCCAAGGAAGGTATAACCCCTCCAAACCCTAACTTTACTTGAGTATTAGGTTTATTTTTGTTGTTATAGTTCATGAGAGGCTTGATTGTTGTGTATGTAGAGGTTAGTTGGCTTTGTGATGTTTTGGAGTTGTAATTCTTGGAGTATTGATTAATGAACTTAAGTATAGTTTAAATTCATGTTTGAGAATAGTATAAATTGATAATTTTGAGTTTTTGGGGCTGTTATGGTGAAGTATGGATGGAGTTTGGTTGGGATGTTGATTGTGAGTTGATTGTGGGTTGGTTTGGAGTAGAATAAAACTGGTAATCGCATAAACATAGTTGTCGTAATGCCCAATTTACTTTAGACTATTTTTGCTCTCAACATTAGGACCCGAGAACTCCCTGTTAGATTTTGACCATTGCCATGATTAGATAGTTCATGTTACGATCTTCGTTTTGATATGTGGTTCGTTTGAATCCGATGTACGATTTAGGAGAAACGACCATTTTAAGTAACGGCATTTCGCGAACGAACCATTACCCCTCGCCTTACTTTGAAATATAGGTTAAAGACCTTAAAGGACTAATTGGAGTATGAATCATTTATGTAAAGTGTATTAGGCAGTTGGTAAGGCACTCACGAAAGAATCGCCTTAAAATCCTTAATGGTTAATTTATTAAAAATGGTGGAGCCGAGGGTACTCGAGCGATTTAAGGGAATCGTTGAGCGCAAAGCGAGTGTTAGAGTCTAATTGGTTAAAGTATAGATTCATAAGCGACTTTGGTTTAATTCCAACTTATATGTTGTTTATAGGTTACCAGACTCGTCCCAAGCCATTTGTCACCCTCAGTTGCTCAGGCAAGTTTTCTACCCGTTATACTGTTGTTGTGATGTATACATATGTATATGCATTATCTTGTGATAGATGCATGATGGTTAATTAGCAAATTCTTGCGATATATTGGAGCATGTGATATGGTTTATATGCATGTCTGTTTCGTAATCTTGATATTTATCTGTTGATTCAAATGCTTATTAGTTGCATAATACCTATGCTAGAGATAAGCAGTAGTTGCGTATACCCTGAGTGTAGGGGACCCAAAGGTGAACCTTTTCTAAAACCGGGAGTCGATGTTCCCGAGTATATTATATATATATATATATTTATATATATATTGATATAGTTTTCAAAACTATTAATCGAATAAGGTTTATTCGATAACTTTATTTTATTTAATGAATATTACTTGAATATTCATTCGAGGACTTATGACTCAGTTTATATTATTTAATGAATATTACTTGAATATTCATTCGAGGACTTATGACGCAGTTTATATTATTTAATGAATATTAATTGAATATTAATTCGAGGACTTATGACGCAGTTTATATTATTTAATGAATATTACTTGAATATTCATTCGAGGACTTATGACTCAGTTTATATTATTTAATAAATATTACTTGAATATTCATTCGAGGACTTATGACGCCGTTTATATTATTTAATGAATATTACTTGAATATTTATTCGAGGACTTATGACTCAGTTTATATTATTTAATGAATATTATTTGAATATTCATTTGAGGACCTATGACTCTGATTATTTACTAAATAATATTCTTTATTTTACTAAAGAATAATGTTTCGATAATCAAACATATTTTCGATTATTCAAATAAAGATTGTACTTTCGCATAAGTATATCTTTGGTTATTTATTATTCATTTCAAGTATGAGTTTTAAAACTTTTACTTCAATTATTTTTGTAAGGATTATCCTTATGGGAATATTACTTAAATGATAATGTTAAGATATTTTCTAATATATCGGGACTGATTTACTTTATTAAATCAGCATTACTCCAAACACTCTTTAAAGTGTTTTCGAGTCTTCAAATTGATTTTTAAAAGTTAGAGCGGATCCCAAAACTCATTTTTATATTTAAGATCTTCCTTTTAAAAGGGATTTAAATACTCGCTCAAAACCGGAAGGATCCGGCTCTGTGGTGTATTTTATATTCGCAACAAGGTTGATGTTTTGGTAAATGAATTGATACCCAACGTTCGGGAAGTAAGTCCATCTATCGAGTCGGCATAAGCAACATGGGCTCAGTGGGCGTCCATAAAAGTGTAAGTGGCTCAGTGGGAGTCCATCAAATGCGTAAGTGGCTGAGTGGCAGTCCAGCATAAGGTCCTATTGCGACCAGGGTGATGACCAGTGGGGAATTCGTCCATCTACTAGTAGAAAAGGTTACTTATTGGTATCTTTGCATGATCAACAAGATATCGGGTTTATGCCACAATTCTTTTCCTTTCCAAAAATTCATTGGATGTTACGAACTCTGTTCATACTTTACATGACAGAGATTTTCAGGAAATGTATAAAGAGATATATATGTGGATATATATATTGGGACTTAATGAAGTATCTCATAACTTCATTTCATTCAATAATATTTCAAAGATTTAATCTATTCAAATCTTGTCTGGTAGTCTCATCTATGTGATGAACTGTTGAAAGCTCATTATACTTTGAACAGTGGTAGTTCAAGTAGCTTTATAAATGATATAAGTATAGTGAAGTATTTGGTAACTTCATCCCTTGTTTTTGCTTATATCCAGTAAGTAATTATCTTACACTTGATAAAGGATTTTAGTAAGTTATCCATTTAGATACTTGCATTATCGTTTACACTATATATTATCTTGCGAGCTGTAATGCTCACTCTTGCTTTATTTCTTCATCACACAACAAAAGTTAGGAAAGATGGCCATACTCAAGCAGACCCAGCGCAAGAGCATGGGAAGCGCCCCGCGCCTTCCCGTTGAGATCATAGCTGCTATAGCTGCAGAGGTAGATCTATCGGTAGATCAGACCTTCTACTTTTGGGAATCAATTATGTATAATTATAACTTGTGGCAGATTATGGCAATTAATTGTAAACTTATCAAGTAATCATTTTGGATTGTAATAACTTTTAAATTGTGGATTCAAAGACTTGTACTTATTTCAATTTCATCTCTGAGACTATAACGGGTTATGGTGTGTGTTAGTGTGGGGTCACAGCATGAGGTTATTTATTATTAATTCAGTTAAGTGATATTGTGGAAAGAAAGATCGTGACGACCCGGATCCCCGACCCCGGATCTGGGGGTGTTACATAAAGTCACTTCCAAAGTCCTTGACTATCTTTGCACGTTTACTCCTTCTAGGTTCCTCTACTTCGTTAGGAGTAAAGCTACTACCAGGATCCACCCCCATATTTATCATCTTTCCACATGATCAGGAATAGAACTCGATGTGTCAGTGGGATCATCCTCAGAAATGTTAGGGATTCATGCAATAAAACATAACGGAAAACAAAAATTTTGAATCCCTACCGCAGGATCTATGTATAATGACTGGATAATTATGGAGAATAGGATCATATACCTTATATAAAGCTTTCCTTCTGATTGAAATGGAAGTTCTGATCTTGATGAATCACATCAGCCCTCCTTAGGAAGATCTGCTCTCCAAGGTATCCACACGAACGTCCGATCGTCCAACGACCACTGGAGCCGGTACTAGACGATTTGGTTGCCTCTTCTTCTCTCTCTTTCTCTCTAGCCTCTCTAAGATGTAGAGTTGCTAGGGTTTTTCTCAAAAATGTAATGTCACTTATCACCCTAAAAATATACATCTTAATGTATATATGGAGGAGAGTATTAAGGGCTAACCCTAAACCTAATGGGCTTCTGAAAAATGACCCATTTTGATTTCGGGTTTTATTATTATTAAATTTGAATTCTAATATATATACAATTAATCAAGTCTCACTTAATTAACTTAATAATTAAATTTGAATTAATAAAATATTTAAATTCATAATTTAAATAACACTCCGTTGTAAATGTTTTTTGTGTGTGACCCTTTAGGTTATTATTACGTTGGAAATAATTTTACTTTCTAATAATAAAATTATAAACAATGAGTGGCATCTAGTTATACATCATTGCTCCCCAAGTAATAATAATTGGTGATTCAATTAAACCTTTCGAGAATAATGTACAATATAACATAATCCCTTTAGCCTTATATTATAGATCAAACTCGAGGCATGCATTGTGTCATCCTCTGTTAACGTTTAATGCTTGTTTCGTTGATCAATGAGTAAACTATTAAACAAATCAGTATTTGAGCACGACCATGCATTTTATAGTCTTACTCAATCAAAAGGCCAATAATATCACTCCTTTAATACAGGAGGGCTAAATCCCATCTAGATCATTCATATTTCTCATACGATTCATAATATACCCAATGTCTACTTTTATATTACCCGGTCAAGGATAACTTTCAATAGTATCAAAGTATATTAATTCTCGTATAGAAATATAATAATTTCAGGTCTAAGGACCAATACGTCATTATCACTGTGAGATTAACTTATGACACTTTAAACATGTAGTATCTCACAACGGGTCAATCTAGAACCATGTATCTAATACGTGTGCATGTGTTTTGACTTTAGTATCACCATACCAATGATCAATGAAATGTGATCATCAGTCAACAAACACACTAGTCTCAATGTATTTATTATCGTCCCTTAACAATAATACTTGACTAGGGACCTTTAGGAATATCAATATTATTCTCATAATCTCATTTCTAAGTCACGTACTTAGAGATATAGATTTAAATATCATATTCCAAGGACATTTATTAATCTAACATTTTATCGCTGAAAATAAAGATATAATAAATTACTAAAGAATAATCCATAGAATCATTATTAATAATCCAAATGTCTCATAACATAAAAATAATAGTGTTGTCTCTAGGGTACACACACTAACAAGAACTACCCAAAGGTATACCAGTCTTCATAGGGAATACTTCCTCAAAGAAAGTTGCATCACGCAACTCATCTATCGTATTCGCCACAATACCATTTATGTCAGATTTTAATACTAAAAATCTCATAACAGTTATGGTTTCAAGATAGCCTAGAAAGATACAATCAACAATTTTCAGACCCAGTTTGTTTCTCTTGTGTTCAGGGACAAGCACCTTAGCAAGGCACCCCCACACACGAAGATATCTCAAACTTGTCCTACGCTTTCTCCATAATTCATATGATGTCTTGTCCATATGTTTCAGAGGGACTCTATTTAGAATATGGCAAGCCGTATTTAGAGCCTCTCCCCACATGTACTTAGGCAACCCAGAATTAATTAGCATACTGTTAATTATGTCTTTAAAAGTCTATTCTTTCGCTCTGCCACCCCATTAGACTCAGGTGTGTATGATGGAGTAACCTCATGAACTATTCCATTGTTTGTGCAAAATTCATTAAACAAGGTACTTGTATACTCACCACCTCTATTAGATCTCAAACGTTTAAGTACTTTGCCAGTTTGTGTTTCAACTTCATTTTTATACATAATGAATTTATCTAGTACTTCATCCTTATGTTTAAGCAAATAAACATAACAATATCTACTATAATCATCTATAAAGGTAATGAAATATCTATAGTGATCATTAGTCAACACACCACCAAATTCACATATGTCTGAGTGCACTAAATCTAACAAGTCTGAATCCCTAACAACATTATGAAAAGGTTTCCTTGTTTGTTTAGCAGTTACACATACTTGACACTTAGATTTCTTATCAATGACGTACTTTGGAATCAAATCTAAATTCATCATATTCTTTAGAGCACCAAAATTTAAATTACCAAGTCGTAAGTGCCACAAATCAGGTGATTCTACATAATTAACAGAAGGTGCAACACTATCATTTATAAAACCACCCAAAATGGGTTCAACATTTATTAAAAACAAACCATTAGACAAGTAACCCTTGCCAAAGAATGTACCAGTAAGAGTAATAACTATTTTATTACACTTCAAAGAAAGTTTAAAGCCGTTTTTAACTAAACAACTTCCACTTATAATATTTCTACAAATAGTGGGAACATGATGCACTCTAGTGAGAGATAGAATCCACCCAGAAGTAAACTTCAGTTCCACGTTTCCTATTCCAAACACGTGTACAACACTAGCATTGCCCATCGTCACTGTCACTCCATGACTCTGTTGATAAAATACAAACAAGCTAATATCAGCACAAATATGTACATTAGCTCCAGTATCAATCAACCTCTCATGTGATAGATAAGTGGAAAGTAGTACAGGGTTGTAAGTAACATACCCGTAATCGGTTCTAGAGGCAACAACCTCACCAATAACCATGTTAGCTACTGACCCACTCGTGGTTCCAAGTCCCATCACAGTATTTTCTTGAGCTACCACTCCAGCTTTCTTACTTGGACAGTCCTTGCTCCAGTGACCAACATGTCCACAAGACCAACATGGTTTGTTCACATTTGGTTTCTTAGCCTTGTCCTTGTCAAGTTTAATGTTAGCCTTCTTAGTGACTACCTTTCTTTTCAATCATACAGTCACTACACTCACGTTCGAGCTCCCATGTTCCACAGGAAAAATATATCCCTGTTTGGACTTATGTTGTTCCTGTACAGAGATTTCCAATATTAAGTTAGTCCAAGTGATCTCTCCTTTCTGTCTTTTTAGGGAAAGAGCAAACTATTCCCAAGACTTAGGGAGCTTTTCAATCACATACATTACTCGAAACTTCTCAGGAAAGATCATACCGGACTCACCCAAAGCATGAACCAACATCTCAAACTCATGAACCTGTTCAGTCATGGATTTTCCATCCACCAGCTTGAAATCAAGAAACCTAGCCACATAATACTTCTCAAGTCCTTGAGAATCAGTATTATGGGTTTGGTCCAACTTATCCCATAAGATCTTAGCAGTATAGGTGTTTGCAATATGTTGTGAACTTGATGATAAATTAAACAAAACACCTTAGTAGATTTAACTTAGTGAATTTTGTAGCACTCGATGGATAATCAAATATAGTCCCGACGGATGATTTAATATAGTCCCGACATGTTATTCCTAATGAACTAACAATGAGATTTACAGAAGGGGGGTTGAATGTAAATCTCAAAACTTTTTCAAGTTTTGAGCAGTTTCAAAGGCTGTGTGTTTAAGATAAACAAGTGTATGAATTGCTTTAAGCTAATACAGACAGATATATATTCAAACACTAATGTAAAGAACACAACAGACCTTAAAAACTTTTCTGGTGGATTGTTGTTCCACCAGAGATGGTATTTCAGAAAATCTGTGATTCAAGAAGTTGATCACAGCTGCGTCCTAGTACAAACTAGATGATTTTTCTCTCAAGATTTTTCTAAACAGCTCTGGAAAAATTCTCATCTTATTACTAGCTGCTACTTGGTTTATATATTACCAAGTGTACAAGTGAAGACAAAGATAAAAATACAATAATAAAATAAGTTCTCCACTTGTTTCTTTTCCATTTTACTCCAGTGCATTGTTGACTATTGCCTCTTTATGCTAGAGTAGAACGGCTGCTTTTTCTGATGTTCCTGAAATAGGCTACCACATCTCAGTTGTCTCTGTCAACCCATGTGCCTCTGTTTGTAGGTACAACTACCACTTGTCAACTGCTATTTAACAGAACATCCGTTGAAGCCTTCATTCGTTGATGGCTTTATCCGTTGATGTGTTAGCAGTTGAAGCTCTATCCGTTGATGCACTCATCCGTTGAAGGATGTTATCTGTTGAAGCTTTAGAGACATCCGTTGAAGCTTTGTTCCTCATCCGTTGAAGGTCTTTAAGTTATCCGTTGACACCATTTCATTTATACAAAATTACAAGGCATGAAATATTTACAATTGGCCTTCCTATCTGCATATCCTCTAGTAGTCAACATGACTTATAATTTCCCTCAACATTTAAGAATTATATCTCAAATTCAGAGACTGAAATGTGCTACAACACTAGACTTATTTCTAAGTAAAGCTACACCATCAACGGATAGCCAAAATGGTCTTATCCGTTGAGGCTACAAACACTAGATTTCTACTTAAGTGTTTTGTTAAACATATCATCAAACTAATGCACATATATTCCTAACAATCTCCCCTATTTATGTCTATAAGAATTGTAGACATAAATTCAAGGTTAACTTGATGATAACAAAACACTTAACAAATATATGAACTGAAACTAAGTAGAAATTTTAAAAGTGCTGCAAAAGTGTATGTACTAGAAGGTAATTGAAGATTTACAGTATATCCAAGGGTGCTCCTCTAGCCTGAGCAAATCATCTTTTTCTTCTTTGTTCCCTGGTTTTCTTTCCTAGCCCTTTGTCATTTTCCTCAATTTGGAGTTGGAGTTGTCTGAAGAATTCAACTTCATCTTCATTACTGATATCCAACTTAGATTGCATTTCTTTGAGAGTTTCATTGCTGGCAATCTTGAGTTGGTCTTCAAGTCTGAAAAATCTTCTGACTCCTTTATCATCTCTGAATTCCATCAACCAATGAGGTGATTTGTGAATTGTAGTTCCCCTTTCTTGAATGAGTAAGGTTCTGGGCAAAGCATTGGGCTCCCTCCAAGTTTTCCTTATGTTGGCAATCTTGTTGAGAATTTCAGTCTTGGCAGTCCTGGTAAAGCCAGAATTCTTTTGTATGGCTGAAAAGACTCTGATCAAGGTAGAGTAGCCTTCAT